>NC_136786.1:721035-1015870 GCF_947034865.1 Barbatula barbatula
GCTGGTCATGAAGAAACGGTAAGAGAGAGTGAGAGAGGATTCACTGAACATGACTCACAGGAGTGTGTGTGTGTGTGTGTGTGTGTGTGTGAGTTTAATTCTGAGATCATGACAATCTAACCTATCACATGATGGAATGAAATCAAACGGCACGATCTGTTAGTGAATGATGTCCAGTGAATTCTCTCTCAAGGATCATGTTTTTATCAGTGGCTCTTTAAGGGTTTATGTACAGAAATGTTCATGAAAGTCAAATGAATGTTCAGCGTGTTTCACACCGTCCCTTTGATTACTAAAGATGGAATAATTGATCTGATCCGAGTGATAAAAGCTCTCGTGTTGTCTGATGAAATCTTCCGCTTTAGACCCGGAGACAGGAAAACAGTGCAAATATTTCCCAAGCAGAATAAGAAGAAAAGCAAGAGATAAGAGAGAAAATTTATGAAAGGCCTTCTTTTTCTTCCGGACGTTGCTCCGGGCGAGTTTACATTGGATTCAGTGCAAAAACACTTCAGTGGTGTTTGTGAGCTCTGCTTTATATTCTGATAGAGTTTCACCCAAAGCTCTCTATCTCTCTCTCTTCGGGCCTTCAGATGTAAATTGAAGGCAGGGTAAAGTAAATATGTTTTTAATGAGAGTCATTACGCCGCTAGAATAAGGGTATTTGTCTGGATTGATTTTGCTGTTGAGTTTGAGAATGGCCAAACATTTGAAGAGGAATGTCTTCATTCTGCTGACTAGACACGCCAGACGCTTTACGTCTCATCATTTGTATGCATTGCCCAGTAGTTTTTAGCATAATGACCTTGGCATGGCATGTTAAATCTAAATGTAATTTGATGAAATCTATAGGCAGAGACTGAATCGACTGTGAAGATAGACGTGTAATAAAGTCTGAGTGCTGTAAAAACTTCACTAAACTCACCACTTAGCCTGATGGAGCTGATCTAATCTGTCTTTTCTTCTCTCTGTGTCTCTCTTATCTAACACCGCCTCTCACACCTCATGAAAACAAACCGCGGCTTTACTACAGTAACCACTGCTTTACTGTTGGGTTTCATGTAAAACTGTGGTCAATGATAATCTATCCGTATGAAAAACACCTTTAATATAATTAAACCATAGTGGTCATTTTAGTAAGACACAGTTTGACACAAAAGCACATACAGTCTGATGAGTTTGCCTTGTTTTGTATTTATTTTTGACTGTATTCTAATATCAATAAACATTCCACATTTTTGTGTAAATCATTCATTAAACACAAACACGATGTAGAATATAATCTCACACAGCCTCAGATTAAATACAGAGACTGTAATCATAGTCTATTGTCACGGCCCTGCCCACAGGCTCCGCCCACAGCCCGGCCTCACATCGCGGGGCTCGAGGTCACATGTGTCACCATGTCAGGTTTTGTTCATTTATCTATATTTTCAGACATTAATATATTTTACGTTTCTTTCCTTCCATTTCATTCCCTCCCCCTCCACCCGTCCCACCCGCTCAGCAGAAGATCCTCTTACTCCTACACTTACTACCTGTAAGTAATACACTTTGTGCACACCTCTAGTTGCCGTGCTGTCTTTCTCGCCTCTTCTGATATCACATGCATGAATCTAATCCAGTGACCTCCGTCCTCCTGTCAAACTGCAGAGCGTCAGCTCCAGTGATGATGTGAAACACAAGAATGGTGGTAATGATTCTCTCTTTGGTTCTGGAGTTTGAAGGGAGGACCGAAACACTTTTTACTGATATATGCTGATATATGAATGATAAATTCCCTTAGAGTTGAAGAAATATTCACTTCAGTCCTTTCATTCATATACGTCTTCTTTTATGTTCTGCACATGTTTATATCTCACTTCTTTTCTGCATGTGAGTCTGATTGCTGCATGTCAATTCATCATGTCTCACACACACACACACTCTTCCTCTCACAGACCATCCGATTGGCTCTTGGCACTGTTTGAGATGTGACATGATGAACATTTAAATGTACCGTGATGTTGAAATCAAACACAGAAATGATTGTAAGTGTGAGAATCTGATGAAGAGTTAAATGGTTAATCAGATGAAATAAACCTCTGACAAACATCAGATTTATTCTTAAGCACATTTAAAGCTGCCTGACGTAACTTTCACCTCAATCACTAAATCAACTAATCAATAGATCAAGTGTCCTGCAGAGCTGAACCCCAGCATGTTCTCTTGTTGTCATATTATCTTGAAGACTTTGATCAGTTGATTCAGATGTGTTTGATGACGCTGATCTCTTCAGGACACTAGATCTCCAGGTGCACGACTGAGCACCAGAAAAACTGACCACTTCCTGCAGAATTTGACCGGACAGCTCAACACATAAACCATTATTATAAGTTGACTGATGTGAATCACTTTTGAACACTGATTGTTTACTTGGTCAATACTGGATAAAAATTTTTTAGAAACAAAAGTTATGTATTGCAGCTTTAAACAGATTCAAGGAGTGAGTGAGTGAGTGAGTGAGTGAGTGAGTGAGTGAGTGAGTGAGTGAGTGAGTGAGCAACAGAGTGAGTGAGTGAGTGAGTGAGTGAGTGAGTGAGCAACAGAGTGAGTGAGTGAGTGAGTGAGTGAGTGAGTGAGTGAGTGAGCAACAGAGTGAGTGAGTGAGTGAGTGAGTGAGTGAGTGAGCAACAGAGTGAGTGAGTGAGTGAGTGAGTGAGCGAGCGACAGAGTGAGTGAGTGAGTCAGTGATTGAGTGAGCAACAGAGTGAGTGAGTGAGTGAGTGAGCAACAGAGTGAGTGAGTGAGTGAGTGAGTGAGTGAGTGAGTGAGTGAGTGAGTGAGCAACAGAGTGAGTGAGTGAGTGAGTGAGTGAGTGAGTGAGTGAGTGAGTGAGTGAGTGAGTGAGCAACAGAGTGAGTGAGTGAGTGAGTGAGTGAGGTAGTGAGTGAGTGAGTGAGTGAGTGAGTGAGTGAGTGAGTGAGTGAGTGAGGTAGTGAGTTTGTAAGTGAGCAACAGAGTGAGTGAGTGAGTGAGTGAGGTAGTGAGTCAGTGAGTGAGCGACAGACTGAGTGAGTGAGCAACAGAGTGAGTGAGTCAGTGAGTGAGTGAGTGAGTGAGTGAGCAACAGAGTGAGCGAGTGAGTGAGTGAGTGAGTGAGTGAGCGACAGACTGAGTGAGTGAGCAACAGAGTGACTGAGTCAGTGAGTGAGCAACAGAGTGAGCGAGTGAGTGAGTGAGTGAGCGAGCGACAGAGTGAGTGAGTGAGTCAGTGATTGAGTGAGCAACAGAGTGAGTGAGTGAGTGAGTGAGTGAGTGAGCAACAGAGTGAGTGAGTGAGTGAGTGAGCGAGCGACAGAGTGAGTGAGTGAGTCAGTGATTGAGTGAGCAACAGAGTGAGTGAGTCAGTGAGTGAGTGAGCAACAGAGTGAGCGAGTGAGCGAGTGAGTGAGTGAGTGAGTGAGTGAGTGAGCGACAGACTGAGTGAGTGAGCAACAGAGTGAGCGAGTGAGTGAGTGAGTGAGTGAGTGAGTGAGCGACAGACTGAGTGAGTGAGCAACAGAGTGAGTGAGTCAGTGAGTGAGCAACAGAGTGAGCGAGTGAGTGAGTGAGTGAGCGAGCGACAGAGTGAGTGAGTGAGTCAGTGATTGAGTGAGCAACAGAGTGAGTGAGTGAGCAACAGAGTGAGTGAGTGAGTGAGTGAGTGAGTGAGCGAGCGACAGAGTGAGTGAGTGAGTCAGTGATTGAGTGAGCAACAGAGTGAGTGAGTCAGTGAGTGAGTGAGCAACAGAGTGAGCGAGTGAGTGAGTGAGTGAGTGAGTGAGTGAGTGAGTGAGCGACAGACTGAGTGAGTGAGTGAGCAACAGAGTGAGTGAGTCAGTGAGTGAGCAACAGAGTGAGCGAGTGAGTGAGTGAGTGAGTGAGTGAGCAACAGAGTGAGTGAGTCAGTGAGTGAGTGAGTGAGTGAGTGAGTGAGTGAGCAACAGAGTGAGCGAGTGAGTGAGTGAGTGAGTGAGTGAGTGAGTGAGTGAGTGAGTGAGTGAGTGAGCGACAGACTGAGTGAGTGAGCAACAGAGTGACTGAGTCAGTGAGTGAGCAACAGAGTGAGCGAGTGAGTGAGTGAGTGAGCGAGCGACAGAGTGAGTGAGTGAGTCAGTGATTGAGTGAGCAACAGAGTGAGTGAGTGAGTGAGTGAGTGAGTGAGTGAGTGAGTGAGCAACAGAGTGAGTGAGTGAGTGAGTGAGTGAGTGAGTGAGTGAGTGAGTGAGTGAGTGAGCGAGCGACAGAGTGAGTGAGTGAGTCAGTGATTGAGTGAGCAACAGAGTGAGTGAGTCAGTGAGTGAGTGAGTGAGTGAGTGAGCAACAGAGTGAGCGAGTGAGCGAGTGAGTGAGTGAGTGAGTGAGTGAGTGAGCGACAGACTGAGTGAGTGAGCAACAGAGTGAGCGAGTGAGTGAGTGAGTGAGTGAGTGAGCGACAGACTGAGTGAGTGAGCAACAGAGTGAGTGAGTCAGTGAGTGAGCAACAGAGTGAGCGAGTGAGTGAGTGAGTGAGCGAGCGACAGAGTGAGTGAGTGAGTCAGTGATTGAGTGAGCAACAGAGTGAGTGAGTGAGTGAGTGAGTGAGCAACAGAGTGAGTGAGTGAGTGAGTGAGTGAGTGAGTGAGTGAGTGAGTGAGCGAGCGACAGAGTGAGTGAGTGAGTCAGTGATTGAGTGAGCAACAGAGTGAGTGAGTCAGTGAGTGAGTGAGTGAGTGAGTGAGCAACAGAGTGAGCGAGTGAGTGAGTGAGTGAGTGAGTGAGTGAGTGAGTGAGTGAGTGAGTGAGTGAGTCAGTGAGTGAGCAACAGAGTGAGCGAGTGAGTGAGTGAGTGAGTGAGCGAGCGACAGAGTGAGTGAGTGAGTCAGTGATTGAGTGAGCAACAGAGTGAGTGAGTGAGTGAGTGAGTGAGTGAGTGAGCAACAGAGTGAGTGAGTGAGTGAGTGAGTGAGTGAGTGAGTGAGTGAGTGAGTGAGCGAGTGAGTGAGCGACAGACTGAGTGAGTGAGCAACAGAGTGAGTGAGTGAGTGAGTGAGTGAGTGAGTGAGTGAGTGAGCGACAGACTGAGTGAGTGAGCAACAGAGTGAGTGAGTCAGTGAGTGAGCAACAGAGTGAGCGAGTGAGTGAGTGAGTGAGTGAGTGAGTGAGTGAGCGAGCGACAGAGTGAGTGAGTGAGTCAGTGATTGAGTGAGCAACAGAGTGAGTGAGTGAGTGAGTGAGCAACAGAGTGAGTGAGTGAGCGAGCGAGCACGAAACACTGAACATAAATCCTGGTTCTTGTCATGATTATAACTATAGAAGTTGTAATTGTGGATAAAACTAGAAAGAAAAAAGGAGCAAATATTCGGTGAGGAAACCTCAATATTTGTAAAGTGCTTGAATGTATTTTGTAGTACAATAAAGAATGTGAGTCATGTTAAATAAGAGAGCACTGAGCAGATTTGTTGTGAATGTAAAAGTGAAGACAGGCCAGTTTGTCATCATGTCAGCAGAGACGGAGCTCATGTAAAGACTTCACATAAACCATCATACTAAAACACGACTCTCTCTCTCTGTGGCTGGTTTAACTGGGGCAATCTACAGAGCAGGAGCGCTTAATTAAATCCTTCACTGAGGCCTCACGCAGAACAAGAAACAAATTAATTGCAACAAGAGGGCGAGCATTTGTCTCGGCTGACAGATTCTGCGCTGTGGAGGAAGGAGAGAGAGAGAGCGCGAGAGAGAGAGAGACAGAGAGAGAGAGAGAGAGAGACATTTTCTCTGTGGTCTCAGGGCGAGACGCCCGACTTCGCCCTCTGATGCAGATAATAGGGTAACGCTGTGATCCACCAATCAGACGGCTGTTTACAGGAGATAGTAATGACATGAGATGAGGTAGCAGACGTTTTGAGAATGACTCGATAATTCAATTACACTCTGATTAAACATTATTAATGAGTGCATCAAACACACCTGCACATTTAACATCCTCTTCCCAGAGGAAATGTGAGCGACAGACTGAGTGAGTGAGCAACAGAGTGAGTGAGTGAGTGAGTGAGTGAGTGAGCGACAGACTGATTGAGTGAGCAACAGAGTGAGTGAGTCAGTGAGTGAGTGAGTGAGTGAGTGAGCAACAGAGTGAGCGAGTGAGTGAGTGAGTGAGTGAGTGAGTGAGTGAGTGAGTCAGTGAGTGAGCAACAGAGTGAGCGAGTGAGTGAGTGAGTGAGTGAGCGAGCGACAGAGTGAGTGAGTGAGTCAGTGATTGAGTGAGCAACAGAGTGAGTGAGTGAGTGAGTGAGTGAGTGAGTGAGCAACAGAGTGAGTGAGTGAGTGAGTGAGTGAGTGAGCGAGTGAGTGAGCGACAGACTGAGTGAGTGAGCAACAGAGTGAGTGAGTGAGTGAGTGAGTGAGTGAGCGACAGACTGAGTGAGTGAGCAACAGAGTGAGTGAGTCAGTGAGTGAGCAACAGAGTGAGCGAGTGAGTGAGTGAGTGAGTGAGTGAGTGAGTGAGTGAGTGAGTGAGCAACAGAGTGAGCGAGTGAGTGAGTGAGTGAGTGAGCGAGTGAGTGAGTGAGTGAGTGAGTGAGTGAGTCAGTGAGTGAGCAACAGAGTGAGCGAGTGAGTGAGTGAGTGAGTGAGTGAGTGAGTGAGTGAGTGAGTGAGTGAGTGAGTGAGTGAGTGAGTGAGTGAGCAACAGAGTGAGCGAGTGAGTGAGTGAGTGAGTGAGTGAGCAACAGAGTGAGTGAGTGAGTGAGTGAGTGAGCGAGCGACAGAGTGAGTGAGTGAGTCAGTGATTGAGTGAGCAACAGAGTGAGTGAGTGAGTGAGTGATTGAGTGAGCAACAGAGTGAGTGAGTCAGTGAGTGAGTGAGTGAGTGAGTGAGCAACAGAGTGAGCGAGTGAGTGAGTGAGTGAGTGAGTGAGTGAGTGAGTGAGTGAGTGAGTCAGTGAGTGAGCAACAGAGTGAGCGAGTGAGTGAGTGAGTGAGTGAGTGAGCGAGTGAGTGAGCGACAGACTGAGTGAGTGAGCAACAGAGTGAGTGAGTGAGTGAGTGAGTGAGTGAGTGAGCGACAGACTGAGTGAGTGAGCAACAGAGTGAGTGAGTCAGTGAGTGAGCAACAGAGTGAGCGAGTGAGTGAGTGAGTGAGTGAGTGAGTGAGTGAGTGAGCGAGCGACAGAGTGAGTGAGTGAGTCAGTGATTGAGTGAGCAACAGAGTGAGTGAGTGAGTGAGTGAGCAACAGAGTGAGTGAGTGAGCGAGCGAGCACGAAACACTGAACATAAATCCTGGTTCTTGTCATGATTATAACTATAGAAGTTGTAATTGTGGATAAAACTAGAAAGAAAAAAGGAGCAAATATTCGGTGAGGAAACCTCAATATTTGTAAAGTGCTTGAATGTATTTTGTAGTACAATAAAGAATGTGAGTCATGTTAAATAAGAGAGCACTGAGCAGATTTGTTGTGAATGTAAAAGTGAAGACAGGCCAGTTTGTCATCATGTCAGCAGAGACGGAGCTCATGTAAAGACTTCACATAAACCATCATACTAAAACACGACTCTCTCTCTCTGTGGCTGGTTTAACTGGGGCAATCTACAGAGCAGGAGCGCTTAATTAAATCCTTCACTGAGGCCTCACGCAGAACAAGAAACAAATTAATTGCAACAAGAGGGCGAGCATTTGTCTCGGCTGACAGATTCTGCGCTGTGGAGGAAGAGAGAGAGAGAGAGGCGAGAGAGAGAGAGACAGAGAGAGAGAGAGACATTTTCTCTGTGGTCTCAGGGCGAGACGCCCGACTTCGCCCTCTGATGCAGATAATAGGGTAACGCTGTGATCCACCAATCAGACGGCTGTTTACAGGAGATAGTAATGACATGAGATGAGGTAGCAGACGTTTTGAGAATGACTCGATAATTCAATTACACTCTGATTAAACATTATTAATGAGTGCATCAAACACACCTGCACATTTAACATCCTCTTCCCAGAGGAAATGTGACTTATAAAGCACAAATATCACGAGTCTGAAACTACATCAGTGTTTCCATGAAGTGAGTGAGACAGATGGACGTCTGTTGTTCTGTTAACACTGTCAGGTGACGTGAAGGATCACTCAAACAGAAGATGAGGGTCAGAGGTCAGATCTGTTCCGTCCGTGTGTGATTGTTTGTTAAATCATTTCTGATTCTTGTGTTGTGGAGTGAACGCGAGTGATTTCAGTGAGTCTGTTGAATGGATGTCAGTTGGTGGTACTGATGTGAGAACAGACGCTTTCATTAAACCGTCAACTTATTACATCTTGATATTCTTCACATCATATGATCCTTCATACCACATCATCTCTGATTACATTTCTCTCTTTATTAGGTTTATTGTTGTGGCGAGAAGTCAAAGCTGTCATTTAAATTCACCAGATCTTATTGTGAAATGATGGAACAGTTTTGGAGAAGCGTGTTGTTTTTTAGTATGCAGATGTGTTGGTGTGAAAGCGGTGCATGCTGGGAGCTTGTCACATGTCTGGATGTCAGAGGAAATGTGCAGGTGACCTCTGTATCTGCGGGGAAATGCATTTGATGAGCCGCTGACAGCTCATGTAAAGCTTCACTGCTCATATCAATGAGTCTAGAACATCACCACTCACACATACTAATACAACACATCACGTGTGTTTATATGAAACTCTTCAAACCAAGTGAACAGGGATTCAGTTGCTTTTATTCTGCATGAGACCACATACAGTCCTGGTCAAAAGTGATGCGTAACGTTAGAAAACTTGACTCTTTATTCAGATGCATGTCGTGTCGTAGTTGAAAGGGTTTGGCAAAAATGACACAAAACACGAGTCAGGTAGTATGACAATAAAACAAAAACAAGCTATTCACAACTGATCAAATTCAGTGTTTGATTTATTTACACTGATTATTTTTGTTAGAATATTAGAATAAAAGTCATATTCTCTCACACGCTTTTTGTCAAATCATTGATTTTTTAATAAGTAGCTATAGTTTAGTGTTTTATTTGTTTTGTACCAAAAAGTTCATAATCTTTATAGTGGTTTAGTTTTAATGTGTTTAGTGTTTAGTTTTAATTGAATCTTATCGGTCAAATGTTGTAGAAATAGGACCTCCAGACATCACTTTTGGCCACTTCTACTGTACATCTATACCATAGATTTTAGTTTCTGTTGATGCTAATAAATTGCAAGAATAAGTGAATTTCAAGCACATTGCTTTTGGTCGCTTGGTGGCTATTTAGGCTACTCTAGATTGGTTTCATTGTAAGTAGAATAAGTGACTCCAGAGCTCAATATTCTGTGTGAGGTGTCGGCCGGAGCAAACACACAGATTTCTCTCTGTAAATGTGTTTTCTGTGTGTAATGGGTGGGATGTGCGGATGGAGAGCGGCGCTCAAGGGTACATCTGGCACTCGTCTCTCCAGGGGCTGAAGCCATCAGCGCTCCCGACCGCGCCGAGCTCGGCAGGGGCTTTTATTTATGTCTCTCTCTCTCAGAAAAACACAGAAACTTACTTGTGTTTAAAAGAGCCTTTTAGCGGCTCCACGAGCGCACGTCCGCTCTGTCTGCAGGGGTGCAGGTTCAACTTCAGATAGATGTGTTTACAGGCGGATTGCTTTTGAAGAAATGAAATAAAAAAAAAGAGAAATGGACGGGTCTGTTGGGACGGTGACTAAAGTAGCCCACCGGCATTAGATATGCATGCTCGCTGAATCACCGCTGTGTGTTGAGAGAAAACACCACGGGAAGGTTAGTGTGTACTTGCTGTTTCACTTTCTGCTGTCCTGACATGGTTGGAGGCTATTTCCATGAAAAGATAGTACAGAGATTGTGTTCTCAAACTTTACCACTCAAACTTTCACTAAACCGAAGCTTCAAGGTATCTTTAGAAAATGATTATTCATGGAGTTCATGGATACGAACACTGTTTTCATCAAAGAGTTTCTGTGATGTGTAAGAGTGAATCTCACCCGCCAGCTCATATATGAAACATTTGCAGTATACATTATATACAGTGCTATGTGTGTAGTGTACAGTAACACATCTTGATGTATTATTGGGCTTAGGAGATCCTCAATTAGGCTTCTCTTGTCTCATGTCAAGTGAAATGTGTGTTTTTCTCTGAGCTGGACTTGTTTTTGTGAGATTTTCTGTGAAATGAAGAGCGCAGCAGTGAGACCTCATGCAGACGTCTGTGAAGCTGTGACTCTCTCTCTCTCTCTCTCTCTCGCTCGCTCATCTGAAGTGATGCGTTTCCTCTCAGCTGCTCACTCAGCATCAACTTCCTGTGTCAGGATTGATAACCGCGACTCTGCCGCCGATCTGTCGCTTGTCATTTTCAGCCGTAGGGTTGAGGAGGTTTGGGGTGGATGTTTCCAGGAAAGATCAACTTCACTTTTACACTAGTGAGAAATGAACCAGTCTGATCTGGATTACACTGGTTTTATTGATTCACTTCTTTACGTTTATTCATTCAGCAGATGCTTTTATCCAAATGACTTCCAAGTGTACATGTTGTGTTAAGAGTTCACAATAAGTGTAGTGTCAATAAAGTGTGTTTACTTGTGAGAATAGAGTTGATGTCGCCCATATTTCATATACACTTATTACAGAACCAGATTAAGAATATTGTCATATTTTCAATTAGCTATATTTGTATATATTCTTTTATTATTTGACTTTTTAGTCATTTCAGTTCATTGTCAAGGCAGCATTTCTAACTGATGTTTAGTTGAAGTTTTTCTTATAATATTTGATAGACTTCACAGAAATGCTTTAATAGTTGTAGTTAGTGATAATGATTGTGTGTGTGTGTAAACACAAGATCTTTAAATCACTGTTCTGACAGTGTTCTCAGTTTATCTCCGCAGACGGTGAATCGTATGTGTGCGTGTGAAGGAAACAGTTAAGTGATTAGCTTCCTGTGGGGTGTTGAACAGCAGCGGGGGTGCCGCTCACCATATGGACCAGAACCGAATAAACAAGATTGATTCAGAGTCACTTGCTGCGGGAGAGATTCGTTCGCTCGGGGTCGTCGATTAACACGGGTCACGCTGGGCGAGTTCAAGGGTCACCTGCGGCTTTTTCCCTTTAAATCATTATACAGACACAGAGAAACACAATTATATCCCTCAGAGTTTAATTCCGCTTCTGTTTTGTGTCAGCGGGATGCACAATCATTCTGGATTCTTTTTGTTTGATCAGTGTTCTTTAACCCGAGTGTGTAACATCAGTCTCTCCCGCTGTCATCTCCTGAGCGTCTGCACACGTTCATTTGTTTTGAAGTGAACGACAGGTCGGACACAAATCTGTGCAAATATGAGCGGCCAATTTATAAGATGACAAGAACGGTACGTTTTACTCCTCGACGTGTGCGGCTGTGAAGGGAGATCTTTGAAGTGTTCTTTCTGGTAGATTTGAAGAATTGTGAAGATAAAGCTGGAATCTGATCGCTGTGCTTTAAATCTCAGTATTGTACAGAAGAAAGAACACCTGGGCGTTATGATCATCTATATATATTTAATTATAATGTTGAACTTTTAGAATAAACTTGAGGCTTAAATAAAGAAAATATAGAGTGTAAACCATATATGATGTGCAGTAAGACAATCTATAGAATATTATGTAAGTAAATGAGAATAAACAGTGAAAGAATAAGAGCATGAAGCTGATGGACGGTAGTTGTGGGCTGTGGGTGTAGTTTTGTGTTTGGTTGAGATTCGGTCAGCAGATCTGAGCTGATGTAACTGGACCTTGAGAAATGTCACATGACAAATATTGCCATCATGACATCAGCATCAAATGATTTCTGCTGCAACACATTCTTCCCGTTTATTTATTTTCTCCTTAAAAGTTCAGAGCCGAACCTGCCAGCTCTCGGATGAATCACAACATTACAAAAAATGTAAAAAAAGATTTATCTCATGAATCAATTATTACATATTCACATTATATATATATATATATAGAAGTCGTTTATGTGAATAATCTGATGATGTCGTTCATGAAAACACTTTGAGTGGTTTTTCAGGGTTCAGCGAAAGGAAATGTGACCATGATTTTATTATAGTAAAAGTGAAGTAACCGTGAGTGTGAGTGATTACCTGTAATATTACTGTAATTTACCTGGAAATATCTTGGTTTCTATGATGGGAATTTCTGTGATGTGAACTGTGTGTGTGTGCGTGCGTGCACCTAAAAGCCCTTGCGGAGCGATGGCAAGCATCCATCTTTTTTCCATTTGTAAAAGCTGCGATTGCCGTGACCTTCAGCAGTGAAACACACCACACACAGAAATGGACCGACTCTCATTTATTTATGTTTAATGTGCAGAAGGTTTGGCCGAGCAACCGGGCTCTGTTTTAGACCACTTAATGCTGGGTGGGATCTATCCACTCGCTGCTGAGGGTTCCATTAAAGATACGATCTCCCCGCCGGCAGACCCCTGAGACCCTGAACCGAGACAGAGAGAGAGAGAGAGAGAGAGAGAGAAGAGCTGGAAGTAAAATACAAAACAGGAGAGGTTGAACGCTCTGGGGAGTTTTCTGCATTAAAGCTTCTATTGATGCATTAGTGAAGCTGTGGGTTCAGGTGGATTGATCGGAGATTTATGAAGCTTGTGTCGACCCTGCACTGGACCGAGATTTGACAAAAATAAATGTAGATTGTAGACGTGAAATCATTTGGATTCAAGTTGATTTGATGAGAGATGTTTGAGTTCATATTGAGATCTTCAAGAATATTGACTATAATGGCAGAGGAATTGTTTTAGGAGAAATATCTGAGACTCAAGGAAAAGTTTCCTGTGAATCTGATTGATCATTGAGAGATTAAGGATATGTTCCAGTGCTGTTGTTCAGTAGAGATGTGTTGTAGTTATGTTGCATCATTCTCTCACATGATGAATGAAGACAGCAGATCCTGTCTCACACGCTCCTGTAATTAATGTTGAAGATGGTGAGACAGGTCTGTGAGCAGCTGTTTCCACAGTCCATATCTCAGGTGTCTCACTGAAGCGTCGCGCTGCCCGAGGCAAGACGCAGAACTGTGTGTGTGTGTGTGCAGTTCATCAGCATCTCTCTGGGGACACTAGAGTCACTTTCTGTTCATTCCGACAGCATCTCTCTGGAGTGAACATTAGTCAGAGAGTCACAGGTATCTCTGGTCTTTCCTCCTCTCACGTGAAATCTCACCCGTCTCTTCCACAAACCGCATGCGATGAAGTTGTGCATTTAATGATCTTAAGAATGAAAATGATGAATGGAAATATGATTTATGAAATGCAATGCAATCTGTTATATATCAATTCTTTTTTAACACTGTTTTTTTCTGTTTTTTATTGCTCCCTTCAATACTTTTCATTGGTTAAATATTCACAAAACACACAGACAAACAAGAAGAGTGACCAATCATAAAAAATGGAGATATGAGGTTTCCATCCAACCGTGATGATATGTTTGTTTATGTACAAAAAAAGGTTCTTCGATGCCACAGAGGGACATTTTGGTGCCATAAAGAACCTTTAACAACTGTTTCAAAAAAGGATCTTCAGATTATAAAAATGTTTCTTTAAAGAGCCCTTGACTGAATGGTTCTTGAATGGTTAACCCAACATGGCTCTTCTATGGCATCGCTGTGAAGCACCTTTCTTTTGAAGAGTGTAAAGTATAAATACTGTATGTTTATATAGCACATACTCTTTGTGGTGTATTGCTTTAATAAACAGGTCATATAAAATGATGAGTTTGTGTTATTATACAGGAAACTGGCAAAGAAGCGCAAGGAGACGTTGAGCAGCACGCGTCAGGAGATGACAGTGATGGTGAACTCAATGGATAAGAGTTACACTGAACAGGGCACCAGCTGTGATGAAGCCATTTCATTCATGGACACACACAATCTCAATGGAAGACGTAAGTTTACTCACATCAGGAATCTGTCATATATAGATTGATCCTTACAGTGACACTAAAGGACAGAAAACTGTGCATCAGACTGTGATTGACAGTTATAACCCTCCGGTCCGCTGACACAGCAGATCTCGAGAGCCCCGCCCATTCTTAACCGGACCAATCAGATCACGTGTCTGTCAGCGTCTGCGGGTCTTAACTAAAGAGGGATGTGTGTGTGTGTGTGTGTGTGTGTGTGGATGACAGAATGTGCAGTGTGATGTGCGACATCATGCTACTGATGTGTCAGTGTGTGTGAAGTGTCCGCTGAACAGGAATAAATAAATAAACACCAGCTCTTCACATTCAGCGGAGACCTGCTGTCTGCCTCTCGACAGCTCTGATTGACACGCGAAACACGCATGACTTCATCACGACAGACACGAGCGTTTGAGTTGAATATCCAGTTGTATTGGTGTGTCGCTCTGAAACATTCGTATGATCGCCATCCTCACGTGTTGATGTATGTTCAGTATAATAATATACAGGCGTAAACTCTCTGAATGCTTCTCTTTCTTCGTCTGCTCATTTTTGTTTCCTGCTCTTTTTGTTTTGGCTAAAAGCTGTTTCCTCGCCGTCCTCCTTTACCATGAAGACTAACACGCTGACCACCTCCGTGCCAAACTCCTATTACCCAGGTAAAGCTCAAGGTGTCCATCACTTCCTGCTGGCTTTCCGACCATCACATCTGCATGACTTACACTGAAGACCCCACGAGCTGTTAACTTTCTCTTTTGTTTGTTAACGTGTACTCTTTCTTCTTGACTAACAGCACACAGACGTGTGTCTCATGTGTTTGTGTGTAATGAAAAGCCTTCTTCTTTGTCTTCTCCTCTCTTCTGTAAACCTGTCGTCTTTGGGCCGCTGGCAGACCCCTTTGTGCCGACTGCAATCTTAGGTGAGAAACCTCTCGTTTGTGTTTGCACACATCACACAGAGTGTTGAGTTTGTTTGGTGTGGATGACAGACAGACGGAGGTAAAAGACGCTCATTCATACCTGCCTGCTTGACTCTTCTCTGTGAGATCCGAGGGTTTAAACCCCCCGACCGAAGCTTCCGCCCATCCCATCCGCATTGCGTGTGGTGCGTGTGACGTCACGTCTGTCTGTGACCTCTCATGTGCATGGACAGATGATGTGGACCGGATGAGGGGGGAGAGAGAGTGTGCCGCAGACAGACAGAAGCGCAGTCAGTCAGTTTGAGAAAGTTCACAGGGCGTAACCAGTGTCTGAGAAGAGGGCGTGAGGGTCTTCAAACAAATACCTACATACAGTGATGATCGGACATGTCCAGAAGTATTCTTCCCCGTCCATTCTCTCTCAATCGCTCTAAACCGTAAACTAAATCAAAGGGCGCAGAGATAAATGACAACATTTCACTTTTTAAAGACTGTAAAGGTGTAAGGATCCTTCACACCGAAAAGTCATTATTTATTTATTTAGGTTTTGTAAGCGTCGTCTTCGCTGTGAACGGCTCTTAACTGAGAGAATGATTCAGACACAACGGAGTTCTTATTCCGTGTAGCGTGACATTGAAAAGAATCTGTTTGTTAAGTGAAATGCTTATTGTGTATGGTGCACATTTAAGATTCAACACTGAACTGACTTCACATTCAGAAATCATGTGTTTTTATGGCTACACTCGTAGAGTTGGTCATTTTCTTACTCTGCCAACAAGTCAGTGTTTAAATCTTAATTGGCACGCGGTGAAATGTGAAAAGCGTGTGCTACATAAACGTGAGGATTGTGAAGTCGATTTGGCCCGGTGTCACGAGACGGCTGAGAGAGAGAGAGAGAGAGAGAGAGAGAGACAGTCGCTCTTAATGTGTTAGCTGCTCTTGCTTCAAATATCTTGTTGCTTACAGCCTGTTTCCTTCTCTCCCTGTTTTTCTTCACGTTTAACCGGTTACGTACCTCTTAAAAAGTGCCCATTAATGGTAAGTTGTCAATCAGCCCTGTGTTTTATATTGATCTGGGGGTTACTGTCAGTGGGATCTACTTCCCCCCCTCAAACCGTGCCGCCTCTCTCGCATGGCCTTGTGTCGCATTCCGCCCTCCCCGTCCACCTGTGCCGTCATTAGTTAGCATGGCCGTCACCCCGTGGCCGCCCTCTTCATACATGCAGTATGTGACACCCTCACCCACCCTCACGCATCTTCAGCTCTGGTGGCTTCTGGTTTTGGCTCCGCTACTCCCGACCCCTGTTGTGAAGGTGCCACGTCATTTCCATGCCCGTCACCTCCGTAACCCTTCATCCGCCATCTCACCGTCCGCTCCATCTCATTCTGACGTGACCTAGAGAGTTTGTGTGTAGTTGATCAGTACGGACGGAAGTGCGGAAGTGCGGAGTAGAGTGGCCTGACGCTTCCGTTCTCATCTAGGAAGTCTTTCATTCATCCATTTCTTTACGGTGTGCTGCAGACGTCTTGTGTTCTCACGCTTTGTTTTTGTCCCGTTAGATGAGACTCACACGATGAACAGTGAAACCAGCAGTCTGGTTCAGTCTCACACTCATTCCTACAAGAAGCGAGAGGCGGCGGACGTGCCGTATCAGACGGGACAGCTTCATCCGGCCATCCGCGTGGCAGATCTTCTTCAGCACATCACGCAGATGAAGTGTGCCGAGGGATACGGCTTTAAAGAAGAGTACGAGGTGAGTATAAAATGAAAATAAATGATGATGTCATCGTTTACTCCTCTCTCTTTCGGATCTCACAAAAACAACATAAACAGAGAATAATGATTGACATTTCACTCCGTATAGAATAAACAGTATGTATAAAAGGACATGACAAACTGAATCACTTGGATGTGTTTTGTAGCTCTTGTTCAGGTCATGAGTTTTCATGAGTTCAGGTCATCTTTCTGTCTACGAGCAGAGTAAACAATGACAGACGAGTGAAGGATTTCTCTTCATTATTCTTGTATGTGTTGTGTTGGTTTTCACGTTTGGTCACCCGTCAGAATCTCACTGCATGTGAACTGGATTAGTTTTCACTGTGAGCTCGTGTCATCACCACAGCAGGGTCACACGTCTGAACACACAATTTGTTGGGCAATCCTCACGTTGTGTGTGTGTGGTCACTGCATCTGAATAGTTGAGATGTGTCTGTGGCGGGCCGGAGGGCTCGAGTCATTATGGATAAAGATGATCGTTGATTCGAGTTTGAGTTGAGACGCACACCCCCGTCCCTTTCAATGTGAAGTTTCTTGTGTTATTCTGTGTTTCTCTCGTGATCTTGTTGAATGACGGTGAAGAGCTGCTGTGTTTCTGTCAGCATGAACACTAAAATGTTCCCTTATCTCTCCTCTCGTTCATGCTTCTTGTTATTCCATTCATTAACTTGGGAAAAGATTAATGAGGTAAGCAGTCATTTCTGGATATATGTAAGATGTTGTAGTTGCTTGCTAGATGCTAATGGTCAAGCTCCGCCTTAGAACACTACTGACCAATCATTCTTCAGCACCAGTAGATTTAGCTGCGAGTCTGTGGAAGTTACGCCGGATTTGAAAGTATATATTTAGTAATGTGCGCAGAGAGGATACACAGGGTGTTCATGTTGATGACGTTGTGATGATGTTCCTCATTCCCACATGAAGGTTGATTACATCATTGAAGGTATTTTAGTCAAATTACAGTAATGTAATCAGTTTTTTAATATACTAACATATGAAGCTTTTCTCTGTTCTGTTCTGATTGACAGTCTGCAGTTTATTCACACTCACTTTAGACCAGGGGTTTTCTATTGTATTACACTATGTAAGGCCCCCCTCTACCCAATTTCTACCCAATCAAATATTTTAGAGCAAAAACATTCATCAATTATAAAATATCGGTCATGTTGAGAATCACCATCATTTTCCTGAAAATGACCATCACTCTGTGTAGTAAGTGAGGGGGCGGAGCTGAGTCAGTAGTTTAATGACATATAAATATATATATGCAGTTCACATCAAGAGTTTAATGTCGCTCACATCAGGCAGAATTTTCATTTTAATGAGCCGTATTAAATGAAAACTGTATTTGAACAGTATAGGGGCTTTGACCACATTTCACACATGCTCTTCTTCACCTGACATCACACATGTGCAGTAATCCAGTGTTTTTCCATCTCTGATCTGACTGAAGCATGCTGGGATGCATAAGAATACAGCGAGAGAGAGAGAGAGAGACTGTATGAGTTAGGGTCTTCTGCCGGCTCTATTCCTGCATGTTTTGGCATCTTTCTGAGGGTGTGAAGGTGTTTTTGGCATCAGTATGATCTGGATCTGCTTCTCTTTCTTTAACACCGTTGAGGTTTGTTGTTGATGTTATTTTGAAGCTCTGACGCGTCACGTTCTGCTTCTTTAAGAATCCACATTTCACTTTGATTTTAAGAAAGGGTGGCGTACCTTTGGGCTCATCATTGCACTCTTGAATCTGATTGGCTGATGTTTTGAGCATCAACCAATCACCGCCTTTGGCCTAGAGGGACAGAAAGAGCCTGCAGCTCCCCGCCAGCAATCTCAGCGTCTCCGTCCGTCTCAATCTGCTGTGAAGCTCATTTATTCAGCACCATATTTATATTCCCTCTGATTATTTCCCCATCAAACAAACTCATTTTTCATTTCAGCATCTCTAAAGTTTCTCATCTTTCACATTGTGTCCTGTGTGCTGTTGTGTGTTTGAGCTGCAGTCACAAGACATAAATATAAATGCAGACTGATCCGTGCGTGCGTGCTGAGGTGGTGAACCACTTTAATGTCTCTTTACATAATCCTTCACAGCATCCCAGAGACGTCTGGAGGAGGTCATGTGATCAGCTGTGTGTCTTTAATGTCCGTCACAAACTCTTTTCCTTCTGTCATGTCAATCAGTGAAAAGTGTTTCTGATAAACCTGAGTGTTTGACATCTATTCAGACGCACAGCAAAATGTAAAACTCCCTGTCCAGCTGAGAGAAAAGTTTGATTGATAATCTCAGTCTGAAGGTTCTCTCGACTTCACGTTCGTGAATTAAAAGAAAACTGAAGCTGGAGAACCAAAGATGATTTCCTTGACAAACATCTCACATGATTCATGCTCCGCCTCACCGTAACCATCAACTCACAATCAAAAGATGTGAGCGTCAGTCAGAGGTGTAGTTATTACTGTCATCACGACACAAAGAGACGGATGATGAAGTCATTTGTGTTCGGATGAAGATCATCATCACCAATCACATCATATTGTGTGAGTAGAACACCTGACGGTCACACTTCTGAGGGAGTGAAAGTGCAGAAAGAATCCGCCAGCGTTGAGCTTTATTTTCATAATCTGCTGTAATTGCATCTCTGCCGCGTCCTTCACACACAGAATAAAGATTTCATGACTTTCTGTTTGGGCTGTCTGGTATAATTCAGCGTCTCTCTCTCTCTCTCTCTCTCTCTCTCTTTCTTTCGGTTTATTGTGTGTAAATCCTGCAGTCGACATACACACACAATCCGCACTGGGTTCAGTACATCAGTGAAGTTCTGTCAGAAACATGATAACAACAAGAACACATACAATATATTACAGGTGTCTGTCTTCTTAAAATCATGTATATTTCATATTATATGTATTGAACTTTGATTAAACCAGGAACATAAATAATAGATTCATTTATTTCTTTTTTTACTCTAACTTGGTTGTGATTTTATTGGTGTGATGTTTGTCTTCTGTGTTTCTCTCAGAGCTTCTTTGAAGGTCAGGCGGCACCCTGGGACTCAGCCAAAAAAGATGAGAACAGAATGAAGAATCGCTACGGCAACATCATTGCATGTACGTAAAGAAAGTGCTTGTCAGGACTGTGTGTGTGCGCGCGGTCATAAGAACCAATGCTAATTATTCAAATGCGTTCATGGCAAGTTTCTTCAGAATGTTGCTTTAAGACAAACATTCAACTCCTCACATTGTTCTCAAGAGCCACCAGACACTACGCACGTGTCTTTGAGGAATCAGCCAATCACAGCGCAGGGTGTTTGCGGCCGGGTTCACCACGAGCGCAGTGACGTGTCACATCACATCAGAGAGAGAGAGAGAGAGAGTTAATAATACTTCGTTACATTTATACAGCGCATTTCTGGGTACTCAAAGTGCTTTACATCGAAGGGGGGGGGGTCTCCTCAAGCACCACCAATGTGCAGCATCCACCTGATGATGCAACGGCAGACATATTGCGCCTGAACGCCCATCACACAACACCAGATTATTACTGGAGAAGAGACAGAGACAATAAGTACTTCTAGGGAGGATTAGGAGGCCATGATGATGTATAGAGGCGAATGGGTGGATTTGGGGTTTTAAATGACCACAGAGAGTCAGGACACCAGTTTGATGTCTCATCTGAGTTCAGCTGCTCATGTTGCTGGTGGGTCTTCATCCTGAAGCCGAAGAGTCACGGCTGCGACGCCTTGCTGCTTCTTTAGTCATTGGATCAAGTAACTCCTTACATGAAGCTTGAACAAAAGCTTCAACGACACTCGCCATATTATGCCGCAAGCAATATGCCGTCGGTCAAAACGAAATAAACTTTACACGTCACGAAAAGTTCTAAATCTCAAATTTACAAATAAGAACCTATCAGAGCTTGTTAAAGAAACAAAACCACCCCAGTCCTAACTAATGTAGACCCCTGTCTTCAGCTGACCCAAGACCAGGTATTTATGCCTGTAAATTTGGGAAGACCACCAATTGACAAGCAATCCCCCAAAACTCATCAGTTTATTCCTGAAGAAAACAAGCAATGATCAATTCATTCAATCGACGTATTTGTATTTTCCTAACACTAAACAATGCGACGCAAAGCAACAGATGATGAAAATTAAATAAGCTAATAATTGCGTCCTTCCCATTCCCAAAATCATCTCTTCTCCCCTTTCCCAAAAAGTATGAAGCCCTTGCCAAACGCAAACCATAATCCAAATACAATTGAAGAGTTTGGTTCCAAAGTGAGATAACTAAAACATTTAAAAAATAAAGTTTATTTATTGTGTATTCCAATGAATATCAATCAAAAGCATTTGGTTTGTTTTGATTTAAGCCATAAAAACTGAATAAACACAATAAAACATGATAACATAATACACATTTTGGATCCCAACTCTTCAATTATTAAATCCTTTTTTGACGACGAGATTCCAATTGTTACGTCCTCGAAGGGGAGAGTAACACATAAATGAGGTGAGAAAGAGAGATATTGCATGATGAATTTATTTAAAGGCCACTAAGCCATTTCAAGTTCAACGAGTTCATCAGTGTTCGCTGCCGCCAGGAGCTCCAAGATGATTGAACCTTCCTAGAAGGAATCCAAGCCGCTTTTAACAGACCCGAGCATCCTGAGACCAATCCGTCTGATTCTTCCTGCAGTAGCCACAGCACACCTGTCATCTCAAACCCATTCAAATCACATCAGGGTTTGCTCTTCAGATGTTTGCATTCTCAGCTGAGACGGACAGAGAATCCAATCCAATTCATTTCTTTAAGGTAAAAGTGTAGGATGTGATGTTGATGTTGATGTGTGTATTTGTGTGTTTTACAGATGATCATTCACGTGTCCGTCTGCAGCCGGTGGAGGGAGAGCAGAGCTCAGATTATATTAATGCTAATTATGTGGATGTAAGTTCACACAACACACACGGTTTGCATTAAACACATAAGTGTGTTTGTGTCTCGTCTCACAACACACAGTTAATCCAGACGTACTGTCTGCTGATTCTGAATGTAATTTTCACACCCCACACACACACACACACACACACACACAGGTTGAGCCGGTTGTGTGTGTATGATCAGATGTAATGCGAGTTTAGTGTAGATGAAGACACTACAGCTCTGTTATTGAGGATCTGATTGTTGTGTAGGAGAAACAACTTGTTGTTCTATGGATGAATGTTTATTGTTTTCACTTAGTGTGTGTTTAATATTTGCAGTTGATTCTATCCCATAATTCCCCTTGAGCTGTGAGGTGTTTCCCGTGTGATTTCCTCACACCTGATGTGTTTACACGTCCTGAAGCTGTTGACACAGTAAATGTTGTTTTCGTCTGCTGTCAACCTCATGGCCCTGATCCAAACACACACCAGCGCATGTTACGCATACAGATCAGCTCACGCGTGCGTGTGTGTGTGTGTGTGTGTCTGGAGAGAGGACGTGTGTCATGTTTGTGTCGTGAGTGTTGTGATGCTTTTAACAGGTGAAGAGTCATCAATCAATCCACAGACACGAGAGGTGACAGTGAGATGTTCCATACAGAATGTTCCTCTCTCCACACACACTACACAACACTGTCACACAATATCTACACAAACTAAACTGAAATAAGAACTGATGGATGACACACACAGACATGTATCGTGTGTGGAGGATGTGTTGTATTGTACATGTGTGTGTGTGTGTCAATAGATGTTTCATCACATCCATCAGTGACAGGTAAAGATGAGAAGGAAAACCTGATCTCCGCTGAGATGAGAATCTGTGTGTTCACTTTTTAGTGTTGATAAAATATTCCTTAAATATAATCTTGTATTGTTTTGTTTTTTAGGGCTATCATCGGCCGAATCATTACATCGCTACACAAGGTAACAGACTTTATGTTCTGTATAGAAGAACTTGATTTCATTGTCTCTTGATTTCAATCAACTTCATATGATTAGAGCTGATGTGACGTGTAAAAGCTGTGACCGCACACGCACACGCACACATACACGCAAGCACGCACACGCACACGCATGCATGCACACACAAGCACGCACACACACACACACGCATGCACACACACACGCACGCACACACACACACATGCACACACAAGCACGCACACACACACACGCATGCACACACGCACGCACACACACACGCATGCACACACAAGCACGCACACACACACACACGCATGCACACACACACGCACGCACACACACACACATGCACACACAAGCACGCACACACACACACGCATGCACACACGCACGCACACACACACGCATGCACACACAAGCACGCACACACACGCACGCACACACGCATGCACACACGCACACACACGCACGCACACACACGTGTTGTTTTGTACTGAAACTGCGTCTAGGAATAATGAATCATCTCTGGGTCTGTGAGGGGGAGGTGTGTGTGTGTGTTGTTGAGAACAAATTGACTGGATTGGATTGGATTCAATTTATTGTCATTACACACATACAAGTACAGTGCAACGAAATGTATTAATGGTTGTGTACACGCGTGTTCCTGCATCTCTGTTAATCTGCCTGTTAGAACGACCCACTCACCCATCAGACCCCTGAGAGAGAGAGAGAGAGAGAGAGAGAGATGAGGCTCTCATTACTTATTCATTCGTCTGAATTTATTTTGGTGTGTGTGTGTGTGTGTGTGTGTGTGTGTGTGTGTGTGTGTGTGTGTGTACTGTACTGTACTGTATACTTTCGAGACAAATTTGTCCCCAAAAATGAGCAAAACATGACAAATCTGAGCACCACCTCTTCAATTGTAAAAACACTATAAAGATTCAGTAAATAAAGTCTTTTGACATGTAACCAATGCAGAAGTGTTTTCTAGGATTGAAGTGTGAGAGAGTGATGTCACTGTATCGGCCAGCACACACTTCTGACGTACTACAAACTTCACTCATTTCTTTTGTCCAAATAATGAAAGAAAAACATGAAATTTAGATTTTAATTTCTGTAATTGTTGTGTCTTAAGTAACTTTTTAAGGTTGTTGGCTTTTCCAGCGCACAGACTCTAAAGCTTTGCCTTTATAATAAGATCAGAAAGATTTCAGTTGATAATGTTTTCTAGAGCTACAGAGTTTTTTCTGTGTTTGACATCATGAGAAGAGCTTTACATTATATTAACAGTTTATTTCTCATGATTTTGAGTTGACAAAAGTTTCTCCAACTAAAGAATCTCATGTATCGCTACACACACACACAGAAGGAATATTTGGCTATATATTGTGAGCAAATGACTAGATTCATGAATAAATGCAGCACATCGGCGTGTCGTCCTCTCATATGACGGCTAAAGAAATGGGAATAATTTTGTGCTTCAGAATCCCTGAGGTCTGGTTGGAGCGATGAAAGCGTGTTATTCCCCTGGCGCGGGGACGACAGTGTTTCTCCGGCGGTAATTGGTGTCGTCTGACTTCACTTACAGCCCAAACCGAGTGAACAGAAGCGCTTAGAGGATCAGCAAATTACAGCGAATGTCAGAGCCGAGCACAATTCTCCTGACACACACCCGGCCTTGACATTACACCGCTGCTCTTTAAAGGATTACTTTAACACACATACCAAATCATTCCCCAACACAAACACAATGCGGCAGAGTTTCATTTGACTGTTGAAATAAATGTTCCCTTTCTGTGGAGACTGACAGAATGGGGTTTGACTTGAGATCCTATCATCTCCCATTATACTTTGAAAAGGCCAGTGAACCTGGCGAATGTCCATTATGCTGAGCGATCTTCCATTCTTCCTACTGGATCTACGACGTAGAACAGCAGAGCTCATCCTGGCGTTTACAGATACATGTCATGAAATGATGTCAGGAGATATTCCACATCCTGATTTCACTCGTCCGCTTTACATGATAAACAGAAAGTGTTTTCCACCCACCAGCGGCCGTGTGTGTGCGTGCGAATGGATGAATATGTAAAATGTCTGCGGGCGCGTGAGGGCGAGGTGGAATATGTGAAAGCAGATTTGCATGAGTTAATTAGTTTGTCAAAAGTCATTTCAGAATGTGCTTGTTGATTAAAAACAATGTTAATGAGGATTAATGAAACGGGTGATTTTAATTCCTCGCGCTGCGCTCTTTATTAGTGACTGAAGAAACACAGACGCACACAAATCTCCTGCATTCAGGAATCAAACACACCCCACTGCTGTTTTAATCCAACACACACAGAGCTTCACAACAACACACACAACACACACAGAGCTTCACAACAACACACACAGAGCTTCACAACAACACACACAACACACACAGAGCTTCACAACACACACACAACACACACAGAGCTTCACAACAACACACACAACACACACAGAGCTTCACAACACACACACAACACACACAGAGCTTCACAACAACACACACAGAGCTTCACAACAACACATACAACACACACAGAGCTTCACAACAACACACACAACACACACAGAGCTTCACAACAACACACACAACACACACAGAGCTTCACAACACACACACAACACACACAGAGCTTCACAACAACACACACAGAGCTTCACAACAACACACACAACACACACAGAGCTTCACAACAACACACACAACACACACAGAGCTTCACAACAACACACACAGAGCTTCACAACAACACACACAACACACACAGAGCTTCACAACAACACACACAACACACACAGAGCTTCACAACAACACACACAACACACACAGAGCTTCACAACAACACACACAGAGCTTCACAACAACACACACAACACACACAGAGCTTCACAACACACACACAACACACACAGAGCTTCACAACAACACACACAGAGCTTCACAACAACACATACAACACACACAGAGCTTCACAACAACACACACAACACACACAGAGCTTCACAACAACACACACAACACACACAGAGCTTCACAACACACACACAACACACACAGAGCTTCACAACAACACACACAACACACACAGAGCTTCACAACAACACACACAACACACACAGAGCTTCACAACAACACACACAACACACACAGAGCTTCACAACAACACACACAACACACACAGAGCTTCACAACAACACACACAGAGCTTCACAACAACACATACAACACACACAGAGCTTCACAACAACACACACAGAGCTTCACAACAACACACACAGAGCTTCACAACAACACACACAACACACACAGAGCTTCACAACAACACACACAGAGCTTCACAACACACACACAACACACACACAACACACACAGAGCTTCACAACACACACACAACACACACAGAGCTTCACAACACACACACAACACACACAGAGCTTCACAACAACACACACAACACACACAGAGCTTCACAACAACACACACAACACACACAGAGCTTCACAACAACACACACAGAGCTTCACAACACACACAGAGCTTCACAACACACACACAACACACACAGAGCTTCACAACACACACACAACACACACAGAGCTTCACAACAACACACACAGAGCTTCACAACACACACACAACACACACACAACACACACAGAGCTTCACAACACACACACAACACACACAGAGCTTCACAACAACACACACAACACACACAGAGCTTCACAACAACACACACAGAGCTTCACAACACACACACAACACACACACAACACACACAGAGCTTCACAACACACACACAACACACACAGAGCTTCACAACACACACACAACACACACAGAGCTTCACAACAACACACACAGAGCTTCACAACACACACACAACACACACACAACACACACAGAGCTTCACAACACACACACAACACACACAGAGCTTCACAACAACACACACAACACACACAGAGCTTCACAACAACACACACAACACACACAGAGCTTCACAACAACACACACAGAGCTTCACAATAACACACACAACACACACAGAGCTTCACAACAACACACACAACACACACAGAGCTTCACAACAACACACACAACACACACAGAGCTTCACAACAACACACACAGAGCTTCACAACACACACACAACACACACAGAGCTTCACAACAACACACACAGAGCTTCACAACAACACACACAACACACACAGAGCTTCACAACAACACACACAACACACACAGAGCTTCACAACAACACACACAGAGCTTCACAACACACACACAACACACACAGAGCTTCACAACAACACACACAGAGCTTCAAAACAACACACACAACACACACAGAGCTTCACAACAACACACACAGAGCTTCACAACACACACACAACACACACAGAGCTTCACAACAACACACACAGAGCTTCACAACACACACACAACACACACAGAGCTTCACAACAACACACACAGAGCTTCACAACAACACACACAACACACACAGAGCTTCACAACAACATACACAACACACACAGAGCTTCACAACAACACACACATCACACACAGAGCTTCACAACAACACACACAACACACACAGAGCTTCACAACAACACACACAGAGCTTCACAACACACACACAACACACACAGAGCTTCACAACAACACACACAGAGCTTCACAACAACACACACAACACACACAGAGCTTCACAACAACACACACAGAGCTTCACAACACACACACAACACACACAGAGCTTCACAACAACACACACAACACACACAGAGCTTCACAACAACACACACAACACACACAGAGCTTCACAACACACACACAACACACACAGAGCTTCACAACAACACACACAACACACACAGAGCTTCACAACAACACACACAACACACACAGAGCTTCACAACAACACACACAACACACACAGAGCTTCACAACAACACACACAACACACACAGAGCTTCACAACAACACACACAGAGCTTCACAACAACACATACAACACACACAGAGCTTCACAACAACACACACAGAGCTTCACAACAACACACACAACACACACAGAGCTTCACAACAACACACACAGAGCTTCACAACACACACACAACACACACACAACACACACAGAGCTTCACAACACACACACAACACACACAGAGCTTCACAACACACACACAACACACACAGAGCTTCACAACAACACACACAACACACACAGAGCTTCACAACAACACACACAACACACACAGAGCTTCACAACAACACACACAGAGCTTCACAACACACACAGAGCTTCACAACACACACACAACACACACAGAGCTTCACAACACACACACAACACACACAGAGCTTCACAACAACACACACAGAGCTTCACAACACACACACAACACACACACAACACACACAGAGCTTCACAACACACACACAACACACACAGAGCTTCACAACAACACACACAACACACACAGAGCTTCACAACAACACACACAGAGCTTCACAACACACACACAACACACACACAACACACACAGAGCTTCACAACACACACACAACACACACAGAGCTTCACAACACACACACAACACACACAGAGCTTCACAACAACACACACAGAGCTTCACAACAACACACACAACACACACAGAGCTTCACAACAACACACACAGAGCTTCACAACACACACACAACACACACAGAGCTTCACAACAACACACACAGAGCTTCACAACAACACACACAACACACACAGAGCTTCACAACAACACACACAACACACACAGAGCTTCACAACAACACACACAGAGCTTCACAACACACACACAACACACACAGAGCTTCACAACAACACACACAGAGCTTCAAAACAACACACACAACACACACAGAGCTTCACAACAACACACACAGAGCTTCACAACACACACACAACACACACAGAGCTTCACAACAACACACACAGAGCTTCACAACAACACACACAACACACACAGAGCTTCACAACAACACACACAACACACACAGAGCTTCACAACAACACACACAGAGCTTCACAACAACACACACAACACACACAGAGCTTCACAACAACACACACAACACACACAGAGCTTCACAACAACACACACAGAGCTTCACAACAACACACACAACACACACAGAGCTTCACAACAACACACACAACACACACAGAGCTTCACAACACACACACAACACACACAGAGTTTCACAACAACACACACAACACACACAGAGCTTCACAACAACACACACAGAGCTTCACAACAACACACACAACACACACAGAGCTTCACAACAACACACACAACACACACA
This sequence comes from Barbatula barbatula, assembly GCF_947034865.1. Lineage (NCBI taxonomy): Eukaryota > Metazoa > Chordata > Actinopteri > Cypriniformes > Nemacheilidae > Barbatula > Barbatula barbatula. The sequence continues at coordinate 749,960 of NC_136786.1, forward strand.
GAGCTTCACAACAACACACACAGAGCTTCACAACAACACACACAACACACACAGAGCTTCACAACAACACACACAACACACACAGAGCTTCACAACAACACACACAACACACACAGAGCTTCACAACAACACACACAACACACACAGAGCTTCACAACAACACACACAGAGCTTCACAACAACACACACAACACACACAGAGCTTCACAACAACACACACAACACACACAGAGCTTCACAACAACACACACAACACACACAGAGCTTCACAACAACACACACAGAGCTTCACAACACACACACAACACACACAGAGCTTCACAACAACACACACAGAGCTTCAAAACAACACACACAACACACACAGAGCTTCACAACAACACACACAGAGCTTCACAACACACACACAACACACACAGAGCTTCACAACAACACACACAGAGCTTCACAACACACACACAACACACACAGAGCTTCACAACAACACACACAGAGCTTCACAACAACACACACAACACACACAGAGCTTCACAACAACATACACAACACACACAGAGCTTCACAACAACACACACATCACACACAGAGCTTCACAACAACACACACAACACACACAGAGCTTCACAACAACACACACAGAGCTTCACAACACACACACAACACACACAGAGCTTCACAACAACACACACAGAGCTTCACAACAACACACACAACACACACAGAGCTTCACAACAACACACACAGAGCTTCACAACACACACACAACACACACAGAGCTTCACAACAACACACACAGAGCTTCACAACAACACACACAGAGCTTCACAACACACAGTGTTTTGGCATTGTGATAATGATTTTTGCTCATTTTAATTTACTGCACAGTAAAACAGTTATCTTGTACAAATATCTTTTGCTCTTCCATATTCCGGCTGCTGTACTGCTCACGGGAAGACATGATATAATGCTCAGAGCAAAGAACACATTTCTAAAAGATCGTTTTATATATGAGTCATAAAAATGATTGTTGTCGGTGTATAATATAAGTGTGTTGTGTAGTAAAAAGAACTGATCCATGTGAGTGTCTGGTGTTCAGGTCCCATGCAGGAGACCATCTATGACTTCTGGAGGATGGTGTGGCAGGAGAACACAGCAACCATCGTCATGGTAACCAATCTGGTGGAGGTCGGTCGGGTGAGTTGTGTTTTTTCCTCTCTGATCAGAGATCACGTGACTCTACACCATCAGAATCAAGACATGTGATGATATGATAAAGATGAAAGAAATCTCTCCAGACTCACCAGAGTCAAACAAAAGTCTTCAGAGACGATCTGCTGGGAATGATGTTTTCTCTGAATATCAGGATTCAAATCTCAAATGTTCTGTCAGTTTCATGTTTCAGATGTTAAAGAACGGTCGTGTGTCCTAGTTTAATATGAACAGGCTCCCGGAGAAACTCTGTGACTTTCAGAACTTTCTGATTTCCATTAACATCAGATTCTGAGTGTGGTACCTGTGATCTGTTTGTCCAAACAATGGAAGATAAGAAGCAGGGAGAATGTGTTTTTCTTATGATGTTCTAGGAATAACTTACACACACATGTGGTCATGTGATCCCGGCAGGCCGCTGCGTTCTTTAATTAGAATCTGAGCCCTCCTTCCTCATCAACAGCACCATCTGCTCTTCCTCCTCACTGATGAATGCTGGGAATAAATCACCACATTTACACCAAAACACACACCCAGGGGTGTCGCAAGTGGGGGAACGGGTGACTGAGTACATAGGGCCCTGGCATGTGAGGGGCCTTGAAGTTCCTGAAATTATATTTATTATTATTTTAAAATTGTGCGCCTATACAGGTCTGTGCAACTTCTCTGTTCTCCTCTAAATTTGAGAAGCTTCGGCAGACGTCTGTGTAAATGCCTCACACTCGTACAGGACGCATGCAACAGCAAACTGCACGATAGGCTGTATGAGTGAAGTGGACTCACATCCCTGCTGAAGGCATTCTGTTATCACTCCGCTAGGGACACGTTTATTCTGCTCCGGGTTTTCCATTTCCCGCTCACAGTTTCTGTGTTCACTGACTCCGCTCACAGCAGATGATGAATAGTCTCATCGACAGGTAGATGAACTTAACAGCGAGTGCTTGATCGGATGAGGTCATATTTGGGTAGTTTGTTTTTAGTATTTGTGTGGGAGATGTATAAGTGCAGTGGCAGTATTTTTGGAAGCCTGCTTAAATGATTGAAATGGATCTGGGTGGTCTAAATGAACATCAAATTCACAAACATGAGGCAGAAGACTGTGAGAGTTATATTCTATATATACAAAGCTTAATATCGTTGGAATTGAATATAAAGGGCTTTAAAACAATCACTTGAAAACAATGTACACAAGACTACGGAGCGCGTGAGGGGACAAACAGCTCAAGCTTCTTGTTTTATCTGCGTATTGAGGTAAACTTTGGATATGTACCATATTGAGGCAGTTCTTCTGACATATTCACACACACGCACACACACACACACACACACACACACCTGCCTCACCTGACAACACACACACACCTGCCTCACCTGACAACACACACACACACACACCTGCCTCACCTGACAACACACACTCTCTCTCACACACACACACACACACACCTGCCTCACCTGACAACACACACTCTCTCACACACACACACACACACACACCTGCCTCACCTGACAACACACACTCTCTCACACACACACACACACACACCTGCCTCACCTGACAACACACACTCTCTCACACACACACACACACACACACACACCTGCCTCACCTGACAACACACACTCTCTCACACACACACACACACCTGCCTCACCTGACAACACACACTCTCTCTCACACACACACACACACACACACCTGCCTCACCTGACAACACACACTCTCTCACACACACACACACACACACACCTGCCTCACCTGACAACACACACTCTCTCTCACACACACACACACACACACCTGCCTCACCTGACAACACACACTCTCTCACACACACACACACACACACACCTGCCTCACCTGACAACACACACTCTCTCACACACACACACACACCTGCCTCACCTGACAACACACACTCTCTCTCACACACACACACACACACACACACACACACACACCTGCACCTGTGTGTGTTGTGATCACAGGACACCAGATGTTATTTAGTTGTTAATTAGAAGGGACAGCAGATTTCCCCGTGTATGGGTCGACACACACCGAGCTGTTGTGTGTGAAAATCTCTCACTCTAGAGACACGAGCTGACCATCACCAGACATCCCATAAACCTCCACACACTCATATCTACACAATAACATAGAGTTCCATAGCAAGCGCTCAGCAGAAGTGAGTCTGTGTGTGCTGGACAGTAAGCAGATTAAATGTGTCAGTGCTGCTGTTCTCAATACTTTTAAAGTTAGAAGATTATCCTGGATTATTTCATAAAGTGTGATGTGAAGACAGTCGCTGTGCCATCATCATCATCATCATCATCATCAGCTCTGTGTGTTTGTGGAGGAGACAGAGTGACAGAGCCGCTGGTGGGATGAAATCTCTGTGGAAATCTGCTGCCTAGAACTAATGGGATTTTTAAAGCCCCATCTTAATATCTGACAAGAACAAAAGCGTCTCATCTGGAATAACAGTTGAGCGGTTAATAAGTCATTAAAATATGAATGAAGTTTAATACTCGTGTGTGTGATAGAAGTAGGCCAGCTCTATATACCCCTCACGACCTCAAGAAATCTGTCAAGAACACCGTCAGGTCACGTTTTACTCCAGAAATCAGACTCAGAATGGAGAGATTTCTCCTCTTTGTGTATGTTCTGTGTGTAGAGGCTCTCACATACTAAATGTGTGACATAAAACAGACATGAACATTACAGCACTGTAAATGTACACAAATGTTGAAACAAGAGTTCAGTGTCATTAACAGTGAGGTTTACTTGTGTGTGTTTCCAGGTGAAATGTTGTAAGTATTGGCCTGATGACACAGAGATCTACAGAGACATGAAGGTGACGCTGATAGAAACACAACTGCTGTCTGAATACGTCATCCGAACCTTCGCTGTGGAAAAGGTTTCTACACAAACACCTGCACATCACACACACACAGGGGTGGACTGGCCATCTGACGTATCGGGAGTTTTCCCGTTGGGCCGCTATCGTTTGGGTCCGGTGACAGATGATTTGGCAGTTTAGACGAATGCACGCAACACTAATGCAAACAGAACTTTTGCTCGCTATACATCCCCCCTGTAGACAGATTGAACCACGTGCACCCAACACCACAACCCCCCGTCAACAGAAATGCTGGAGGGCTGTAGTGGGCCGATTTCCCTTCACAGTCCAGCCAACACACACACACACGTGACACCTACAGACACACACATTAGAGTCCAGTCATGTGTCCACTAGAGGTTCCGTGATCATGCCGCACACAATACTGTTGTATACTTGAGTATGTGCTACAGTGAACTGTACTGTAGTATCTATGAATGTTCTTACAGTTTACTATAGTACATACTCAAATATATATTATTTTCTATAGTTAATACACAGCACAATACTATTGTATACTAGATTGTTTTCAGTTTACTATAGTAAATAGTATAGTTCCACAGGTGGTATTTTCAGCAACTTAAAACTCACGGCGTCAGTCTGTATTATTAAACCAAATAACATTTTCAACTACACAATCCAACGCCATATCAGATCTGTTTGTCCTCGTGTGTCAGTGTGGTGTGTGGATTTCTGATGAATAAAGACTGTCTGTCTGTACAGATATGGATTAGAATGTGTTCTGAGATCAGATGTGGATTGTGTTGTCAATGTTTGTGTGTTTGTTTGTGTCTTGACGGCAGCGAGGAGCTCATGAGATCAGAGAGATCAGACAGTTTCATTTCACCGGCTGGCCCGATCACGGTGTGCCGTATCACGCTACAGGACTGCTGGGATTTGTGCGCAGAGTTAAATCCAAGAATCCAGCAAACGCCGGACCTATGGTGGTCCACTGCAGGTGACGATCACATCACACAGACCCCAGCACACCTCTCCTGCTCGTGTGTGTTTATCTCTCTCTCTCTCTCTCAGCGCTGGAGCGGGGCGTACCGGCTGCTTCAGCGTCATTGATATCATGCTGGACATGGCGGAGCGTGAAGGTGTGGTGGACATCTACAACTGTGTGAGAGAACTGAGATCACGTCGAGTTAACATGGTTCAGACTGAGGTAACCAATCACATTCAGAGAGAGAAATCACTACACTTTGCTCATTTTCACATAAATACTCTTTAGATTTAAGAAAAACGGCGTCATTTGATCTGTATTTATTCACTGTATATCCTGCACTTGCTAATGTCACTTCTGGTTAGACCTAAACTACATCTCGTTACACTGTACTCGTATATGTGTAATGACAATAAAGTTGAATCTAATCTTATCTAATATGAAATGTCTATAGATTTCTATCACTATTTTTTTTCCATCATATAATAATTTCATTTTCTTCAGTGAGGAATCGTTTCTAAATAATTATCACCGATCACACACTTTTGTGTTAAACTCCCTGTGAAACAGCTGTTGCATTTTGAAATGGACCCGGCAGCAGACTGACAGTTGAAGGGGAGGAGTTAACAGATGCTCCGCCCAACACGTCTTACATACATCATCTATGATGGATAGTCATTACAGGACGAAAGTCCATTTTCAGATTTTTGACTAAAGATTATGAGGGCACACTCATTTTAAAAAGAGAAAGACACACATTGATAAACTATTTACAATAAATGATGAAATCTCATTAAAAATAGACATTGTGATTATTTATTTCACTGGGACTTTAAGTAGGTTTTATGCACTGAGGTGATATTTATTGAACAGGTTTATTTTTGAAATGTTTTCTTGATGTATTCTTTATGAAAGCTTTCTTAAAGCTGAAAAGACGCAAACACTCATATGTAAGGTTGAATTGTGTAGCCTGAGACATCATTTGACCGTCATTCACGCTCAAGAACTCAATGTGACGTCACAACAGCCCAGCAGGCTCCACTCCAAGACTTCCTGAAGACTGATATCTCACGGCAGATTCAAAATGTCACTTCATAAATGATTTACATCAAACTGTCCGGTCACTGTCTGTCATTGAGAGACGAGCCTGAACATAAAGAGAAAGTCCAGACTGCACAAACACACAGAATAAGAGAGACGTCACACACACACACACATGCATGAACTTACTGGAGGTTCAGTGGTTAAAGTGTTATTCATTTGTGTTTGATATGTTGATCTTACAGGAGCAGTATGTGTTCATACATGACGCCATCTTGGAGGCGTGTCTTTGTGGAGACACCACAATTCCAGCCAATCAGCTTCGTTCAATCTATTATGACATGAACCGCTTGGATCCCCAAACTAACTCCAGTCAAATCAAAGAGGAGTTCAGAGTGAGTCTGTGTGTATGTGTGTGCACAAGCGTTGGTGTGTGTGTGTTCAGGAGTGTGTGTGTGCACTTATGTTTGTGTGTGTGCACAAGTGTGTGTGTGCACTTATGTTTGTGTGTGTGCACAAGTGTGTGTGCACAAGGATTTGTGTGTGTGTGCACGAGTGTGTGTGCACAAGGATTTGTGTGTGTGCACGAGTGTGTGTGTGTGCATGAGTGTTTGTGTGTGTGTGTACACGAGGGTTTGTGTGTGTGTTTGCACCTGTGTTTGTGTGTGTGCACAAGTGTGTGTCTGTGCACGAGGATTTGTGTGTGTGTGTGTGTGCACAAGGATTTGTGTGTGTGCACGAGGGTTTGTGTGTGTGTGTGTGTGTGCATGAGTGTGTGTGTGTGTGTGTGTGCACGAGTGTGTGTGTGTGTGCACGAGTGTTTGTGTGTGTGTGTGTGTGTGTGCACGAGTGTGTGTGTGTGTGTGCACGAGTGTGTGTGTGTGTGTGCACGAGTGTTTGTGTGTGTGCACGAGTGTGTGTGTGTGCACGAGTGTTTGTGTGTGTGCACGAGTGTGTGTGTGTGCACGAGTGTTTGTGTGTGTGTGTGTGTGCACGAGTGTTTGTTTGTGTGTGCACGAGTGTTTGTCTGTGTGTGTGTGTGCACGAGTGTTTGTGTGTGTGTGTGCACGAGGGTTTGTGTGTGTGCATGAGTGTGTGTGTGTGCACGAGTGTGTGTGTGTGTGTGCACGAGTGTTTGTGTGTGTGTGTGTGTGTGCATGAGTGTTTGTGTGTGTGTGTGCACGAGTGTTTGTGTGTGTGTGTGTGTGTGCACGAGTGTGTGTGTGTGTGTGTGTGTGTGTGTGTGTGCACGAGTGTTTGTGTGTGTGCATGAGTGTGTGTGTGTGTGTGTGCACAAGTGTTTGTGTGTGTGCATGAGTGTGTGTGTGCACGAGTGTGTGTGTGTGCAAGTGCCTGTGTCTATAAGTGCGTGCGTGAGTGTCAGCCTGATTTCACTCATGTGTTATTTGCGTGTGACAGACGTTGAATATGGTGACGCCCACATTACGAGTGGAGGACTGTAGCATCGCTCTGTTGCCTCGTAACCACGAGAAGAACCGCTGCATGGACGTCCTGCCTCCAGACCGCTGTCTTCCCTTCCTCATCACCATTGATGGAGAGAGCAGTAATTACATCAACGCTGCGCTCATGGACGTATGTGTCTGCTGTAAACACTTCTGTAACTCACTATTGTAGTTTGACCACACAAAACATTTTATACTTATTATAATGTCAGTGACGTTTACTGATCTTCAGATGTAAGATCAGCTTTGAGCAAGACATGATGAGATCTCAGACGTGTGTGGTGGTTTATAATAATCTGCACTGAGTTCTGATGGATGTGAATCACTCAGCACACGATTACGTGCTCGTTGAAAATGATTCAAAAACAGATGGAATTGATTCATTCTATTGTCAAGCAAACGGCTAAAAGCAATTCATAACAGCCAACGAACAACACGAATCCAGTAATGCACTTCACTGTTTGTTTGTGAAATATCTGACAGCACATTTGTTTTCATTACACTAAGTGCTCATAATACCACATGGAATGTGTGCGTAAACAAACAGTGTTAAAATCTCAGACTCAGATGAAAAACAAGATTCTTGTTCTCTTCATCATGATGTCACAGAGCTACAAGCAGCCGTCTGCGTTCATCGTGACCCAACATCCACTGCCCAACACCGTCAAAGACTTCTGGAGACTGGTGCTGGATTATCACTGCACGTCTATAGTCATGCTGAACGACGTGGATCCTGCTCAGGTCAGCACACACACACTACTGCTGCCATGCGACAGAAATCACCTGCAGATATTTGTACAATTATTCACATTATAAATTCTCATTATATTTGTATTCAGTTGCCCCACAATGTATTTGTTGTTTCATTGTGGAGATATTTAGTTTTTGGACATCATTTGTGTTTAAATGCACCAGAGCTTCAGATGTTGTGTAATAAAAGACATGAAATGTTGTTTTGATTCATACAGCTGTGTCCTCAGTACTGGCCTGAGAACGGAGTTCATCGTCACGGCCCCATTCAGGTGGAGTTTGTGTCCGCTGATCTGGAGGAGGATATCATCAGCAGAATATTCCGCATCTACAACGCTGCACGGGTGAGAACCAACACACAAACACACACACACACACACACACTGTGATGATGTGCTCAATATAAGCTGTGACGCTGTTCTTGTGTTCAGCCTCAGGACGGGTACCGGATGGTACAGCAGTTCCAGTTTTTGGGTTGGCCGATGTACCGCGACACACCCGTCTCCAAACGCTCCTTCCTCAAACTCATCAGACAGGTGGATAAATGGCAGGAGGAGTATGATGGGGGAGAGGGACGTACCGTAGTACACTGCCTGTAAGACACACGTTACTACTTCACTTACATTTATACAAATAATCCATGGTTTTACTGCAGTAATAGTGTAATATCCACCAGGTGTTTTTGGATTCTATTACAAATAAAGTGATTTTACTGGTTACTATAATACAACTCAAATGGTTAATTTGTTGTAACCAGGGTTTAACCACAGTAACCATCATTTATCTTGATTTATATTATAAATGTTCATAACAAATAGATCTTTTAGGCGAACTTTCATGTAGACAACATTTATTATTAAAATATTATTTAAATGTAAATGTAGGGGTAAATATGAACTCGTGTTGAATATTCATAAACATCTTTAATCTAATGTTAAAGTCTAACTGAAATGTCAAGATTGTTTGTAAAGCGTGAACACAGTAAATGAGTTTGAGACTTAAATGTCCCATGAGCGCTTGTGCTGAATGACTGTGTGTTTGAGCTCATGAACGATAGCACAGCGCCACCTGGTGTTTAAAGAGGAGAACTACAGTTGTGTGTTTGTCCTTGTTTTTAAATCCCGGTGGGGACCTAAAGCTGAATACACACCAACTCATTGGGACTTTGGAGGAAATTGAGGTCCTTGCACGCAAAAAAGCTTATAAATCATAGAGAAAAATCTAAAAATGCACAAAGATGTCTAAGATCTTTAGGTTTAGGGGATAAAATGTACAGTATAACAATCATGTATGTGTGTGTGTGTGTGCAGTAACGGAGGCGGACGCAGCGGGACATTCTGTGCCATCAGCATCGTGTGTGAGATGTTGAGACAGCAGCATTCAGTCGACGTGTTTCACGCTGTAAAGACTTTGAGAAACAACAAACCCAACATGGTGGACCTACTGGTGAGTATCAGCAGCACAGATCCAACCTCTCATCGTCTTTCTCAACAAACAGCATTGACAACTTATACTTCATTATTTAATCAGTTCATTGACAGAAATATTATAGAGATTTTTAACTTTATATAATAAAACCTGCAGTGACTTTTGAGAAAGATTTTTACTTCAGATCTATGTTTTGTGAGACACTTAAGGTTACACAACACGAAAAAGTTCTGTTCTGTGTTCACAAAAGAAATATTTGTATTTATTTATGATTTATTTGTAATGTCATGAGTATATTTCAGCAGATGTTTGCAGACTGTAGTGACACCTTCTGGTTGTTTTTTCATCTGCAGGATCAATATAAGTTTTGTTATGAAGTGGCGCTGGAATACTTGAATTCTGGGTAAATTGTGCAGAAGACGACCACCTCCATTCCTTTCCATAACCCCCTGAACGCTACAACACAAGAATGTTTCAGACTGGAAGTTTTCCAACAGTTTGGATTCTGTATTTCTGGGATCAGACAAAAGAAACTCTGACGTCACCCGCACTCGACTCCTTCCTCTGTCATGACCCTGCAGCGAGAGACTGATGTGCTTTATCTTTACAGGCTTTTTATCCTCATCGGACGATGTCGGTCACTTCCCTTTCCGTGTGGAATGCAACGTCACGTAGATGTTTATTTTCTATCACGTTTATTTTGCCTTTTTTACGTCTGTTTATGAATTGTTGGCATGTACAGTTGAATCCCATTGTGGCATTACCAGTGCAGATATTAAAGTGTTTCGTTGTGTTTGTGTCGAGCGATGGAGAAACTGCTGAAATGATATGCGCGCTAAAACGTCCTGTCAAAAGATCCAAAGCTTGTATTTGTGATCATTTTGTTTATATTGTAAATAGTTGAAGTTCACCAGATAATTTATTCATTGATGTTTTTTTGTGAAGCACACTGAGTGACAATCATGTTTTGATTTGGTCATTATTATCATAAGGACTCGACATATAATAGTGACCAGATTGTATTGTTAACTTTTTATTTATCTGGTATGAAAAAATAACTCAAAACCTATAAATACATATCTATATCTGCCCAGCTGCCGTTCACGTGTTTGTGCTGTGTCAGTAATGGAACAACTTCAATTTTCAGATAAGCTGTGTGTGTTGTGTGACTTTATAAACACAGTCTTGTCATGAGCTGTGAGCACATATTCTACCGTATATACCACACACACATGCGCACAATAAAGCTTTGAATTAGCCTATAGGGCACTAGTGTATCTTATACAGGATGACATTGACAAGTTACAAACTATGATCACAGCCTGAAGGACAATATCCACATGTACACATCCTCCATCACTTCACCACAACAATATCAAGTGATTCAGTTCTATCAGATTCTTCCATAATTCAAACACGCCGGACTCACAAAACTGATCTTAAGAGGAAATATACTTTTTCAAGATCAATTATAGGAAGTTATTCTTAAGTGTAATTCTCAAATATTTTCTTATGATCATCTTCATTTTTCTAAGAATAAAAGGGCAGACTTTGTCAATGATTATACTATGAGAGTAATTTGTCCATTGTTAAACTTTATTTGTGTAAGTAGTACCTTGAGAGTAACGTGTTAAACGGCATTAACGGATACTATAAGTAGGCTATACGTCTTTAGTATAATATTTGTGTGTAAAAGTTTTTCAATGTATGTAAAAGCACTTTTGGATGATCTAATAATGAAGGCTAAATATCAGTAAAGGCAGTTAGACCTGATCATCATAATATCAATATCAAATTCTTAATCGGCAATAAAACGCAAACAGATGTGAAATAACTCTGTGATGCTGCTCTCATTGACTATTGTCAGTTCTCATTTATAAGGCGACTCATCTAACAAATCTGTTATCAGCTCTATTTGATCACACAGACGAACTGTGTTTGTGTTTCTATATGCAGTGACAGGTTGTTTTGAACGCCTCACTGTACACTATCTGACGCCGAGAGAGATGCTCCCTGCGAGGGGAAACACAGATCTCACGCCCGCGGGGCGGCACTGGACACGTGTTCCCACTGAGGTTAGTTTAACACCCGCTGGAGGGCTCATGAAGGTCACTAAATCAAGACTGTGTGTGTGTGCAGAGAAGCGAACGACACAATGAATGAATGTGAAATCTTCTCCTCCGAGCCTGTGCTCATAATTGTGCGATATAATGCGATATTGTTGACAGATTACGACTCGCCTCGTTGAAACTGCTGCTGGATGAGCTCATCCTAACCCCTCACACTCCTGGTGTTAGTGGGGAACGAGGGAGACATTTTTAGACTCACCTACTTCTGATTGGTTCATTCTCTTAGGTTGCTGCTTTCTGATTGGTCACTATCTCTAAAGCCCGCCTCCACACCTAATCCTAATCTATGTAGGGGAAAAAACTATGGAGGGATTTTTCAGTCACAATGTAAACTAAAAGTCTAAAACTGAAAGTTTTAAACCAAAACTAAAAGTCCAAGTTGAAAATTAATTTGGTATATAGGATTGGGCATTTTGTATGTAGGATTGGGCATTTAATCATTTAGCCATTTAGATTTGAGGATTTAGGATTGGGCATTTGAGGATTGAGGAGTGTATGCAAATTAGGGGGCGTGGCCCAAATACCGGAGGCTGGGTTTGAAATGGCTGGTGCGCAGAGGCACCTTATGGACAGCAGCTCCCAGTGCTAAGAGCACACTGTAATGAAACCAAACAGAGCGAGTGAGTGGCTGGAGCGAGGATATGACTCGCCATATAGAATTTAAATCAAACTGTGATTATGAATACATATATAAAAGCAAGCATACACACATACATTGCTCACATATACATGTAAAGTATTGGATGTTCAAGCAAACACATATGAAAAACATGTGCGCACTAATGTAAAATCCATACCAATACATATTATGTTACTAATGCATACATGTACACTGTCTCCGCATACATATAAACTCGACGCATGCAAACACACCTAAACAACACTCGCACACAAACAACCTGCAAACACACGTCTGTAAAACACTCGCACATACATACAAACTCTGCACACACACATCTATAAAACACTCGCACATACATACAAACTCTGCACACACACGTCTATAAAACACTCACACATACATACAAACTCTGCACACACACATCTATAAAACACTCACACATACATACAAACTCTGCACACACACACACATCTATAAAACACTGACACATACACACAAACTCTGCACACACACACATCTATAAAACACTCACACATACATACAAACTCTGCACACACACACATCTATAAAACACTCACACATACATACAAACTCTGCACACACACGTCTATAAAACACTCACACATACATACAAACTCTGCACACACACACACATCTATAAAACACTCACACATACACACAAACTCTGCACACACACACATCTATAAAACACTCACACATACATACAAACTCTGCACACACACGTCTATAAAACACTCACACATACATACAAACTCTGCACACACACGTCTATAAAACACTCACACATACATACAAACTCTGCACACACACATCTATAAAACACTCGCACATACATACAAACTCTGCACACACACACACATCTATAAAACACTCACACATACACACAAACTCTGCACACACACACATCTATAAAACACTCACACATACATACAAACTCTGCACACACACGTCTATAAAACACTCGCACATACATACAAACTCTGCACACACACACACATCTATAAAACACTCACACATACATACAAACTCTGCACACACACACACATCTATAAAACACTCACACATACAGACACAAACTCTGAACACACACAAACATCTATAAAACACTCACACATACACACAAACTCTGCACACACATACACACGTCTATAAAACACTCGCACATACATACAAACTCTGCACACACACACACATCTATAAAACACTCACACATACACACAAACTCTGCACACACACATATATAAAACACTCACACATACATACAAACTCTGCACACACACACACATCTATAAAACACTCACACATACATACAAACTCTGCACACACACATCTATAAAACACTCACACATACATACAAACTCTGCACACACACACACATCTATAAAACACTCACACATACATACAAACTCTGCACACACACACATGTCTATAAAACACTCACACATACATACAAACTCTGCACACACACACACATCTATAAAACACTCACACATACATACAAACTCTGCACACACACATCTATAAAACACTCGCACATACATACAAACTCTGCACACACACACACATCTATAAAACACTCACACATACATACAAACTCTGCACACACACGTCTATAAAACACTCGCACATACATACAAACTCTGCACACACACACACATCTATAAAACACTCACACATACATACAAACTCTGCACACACACATCTATAAAACACTCGCACATACATACAAACTCTGCACACACACACACATCTATAAAACACTCACACATACATACAAACTCTGCACACACACACACACACATCTATAAAACACTCACACATACATACAAACTCTGCACACACACATCTATAAAACACTCACACATACATACAAACTCTGCACACACACACACATCTATAAAACACTCACACATACATACAAACTCTGCACACACACATCTATAAAACACTCACACATACATACAAACTCTGCACACACACATCTATAAAACACTCACACATACATACAAACTCTGCACACACACGTCTATAAAACACTCGCACATACATACAAACTCTGCACACACACACACACATCTATAAAACACTCACACATACATACAAACTCTGCACACACACATCTATAAAACACTCACACATACAGACACAAACTCTGAACACACACACATATCTATAAAACACTCACACATACACACAAACTCTGCACACACACACGTCTATAAAACACTCGCACATACATACAAACTCTGCACACACACACACATCTATAAAACACTCACACATACACACACAAACTCTGCACACACACGTCTATAAAACACTCGCACATACATACAAACTCTGCACACACACGTACATACAAACTCTGCACACACACACACATCTATAAAACACTCACACATACATACAAACTCTGCACACACACGTCTATAAAACACTCGCACATACATACAAACTCTGCACACACACACACATCTATAAAACACTCGCACATACATACAAACTCTGCACACACACGTCTATAAAACACTCGCACATACATACAAACTCTGCACACACACGTCTATAAAACACTCGCACATACATACAAACTATGCACACACACGTCTATAAAACACTCGCACATACATACAAACTCTGCACACACACACATCTATAAAACACTCGCACATACATACAAACTCTGCACACACACATCTATAAAACACTCACAGATACACACACAAACTCTGCACACACACGTCTATAAAACACTCGCACATACACACACAAACTCTGCACACACACGTCTATAAAACACTCGCACATACATACAAACTCTGCACACACACATCTATAAAACACTCACACATACATACAAACTCTGTACACACACGTCTATAAAACACTCGCACATACATACAAACTCTGCACACACACACACATCTATAAAACACTCGCACATACATACAAACTCTGCTCACACAAGTCTATAAAACTCTCACACATACATACAAACTCTGCACACACACACACATCTATAAAACACTCGCTTATACATACAAACTCTGCACACACACGTCTATAAAACACTCACACATACATACAAACTCTGCACACACACATATATAAAACACTCACACATACATACAAACTCTGCACACACACATCTATAAAACACTCACACATACATACAAACTCTGCACACACATCTATAAAACACTCACACATACATACAAACTCTGCACACACACATCTATAAAACACTCACACATACACACAAACTCTCCACACACGTCTATAAAACACTCGCACATACATACAAACTCTGCACACACACGTCTATAAAACACTCACACATACATACAAACTCTGCACACACACGTACATACAAACTCTGCACACACACACACATCTATAAAACACTCACACATACACACAAACTCTGCACACACACACACACGTCTATAAAACACTCGCACATACATACAAACTCTGCACACACACACACATCTATAAAACACTCACACATACACACAAACTCTGCACACACACATATATAAAACACTCACACATACATACAAACTCTGCACACACACATCTATAAAACACTCACACATACATACAAACTCTGCACACACACACACATCTATAAAACACTCACACATACATACAAACTCTGCACACACACATCTATAAAACACTCGCACATACATACAAACTCTGCACACACACACACATCTATAAAACACTCACACATACATACAAACTCTGCACACACACACACATCTATAAAACACTCACACATACACACAAACTCTGCACACACACACACACGTCTATAAAACACTCGCACATACATACAAACTCTGCACACACACACACATCTATAAAACACTCACACATACATACAAACTCTGCACACACACATCTATAAAACACTCACACATACATACAAACTCTGCACACACACATCTATAAAACACTCACACATACATACAAACTCTGCACACACACGTCTATAAAACACTCACACATACATACAAACTCTGCACACACACATCTATAAAACACTCACACATACATACAAACTCTGCACACACACGTCTATAAAACACTCGCACATACATACAAACTCTGCACACACACACACATCTATAAAACACTCGCACATACATACAAACTCTGCACACACACACGTCTATAAAACACTCGCACATACATACAAACTCTGCACACACACGTCTATAAAACACTCGCACATACAGACACAAACTCTGCACACACACACACATGTCTATAAAACACTCACACATACATACAAACTCTGCACACACACATCTATAAAACACTCACACATACATACAAACTCTGCACACACACACACATCTATAAAACACTCACACATACATACAAACTCTGCACACACACATCTATAAAACACTCGCACATACATACAAACTCTGCACACACACACACATCTATAAAACACTCGCACATACATACAAACTCTGCACACACACATCTATAAAACACTCGCACATACATACAAACTCTGCACACACACGTCTATAAAACACTCACACATACATACAAACTCTGCACACACACACATCTATAAAACACTCACACATACATACAAACTCTGCACACACACACATCTATAAAACACTCACACATACATACAAACTCTGCACACACACGTCTATAAAACACTCACACATACATACAAACTCTGCACACACACACACATCTATAAAACACTCACACATACACACAAACTCTGCACACACACACATCTATAAAACACTCACACATACATACAAACTCTGCACACACACGTCTATAAAACACTCACACATACATACAAACTCTGCACACACACGTCTATAAAACACTCACACATACACACAAACTCTGCACACACACATATATAAAACACTCACACATACATACAAACTCTGCACACACACACACATCTATAAAACACTCACACATACATACAAACTCTGCACACACACATCTATAAAACACTCACACATACATACAAACTCTGCACACACACACACATCTATAAAACACTCACACATACATACAAACTCTGCACACACACACATGTCTATAAAACACTCACACATACATACAAACTCTGCACACACACACACATCTATAAAACACTCACACATACATACAAACTCTGCACACACACATCTATAAAACACTCGCACATACATACAAACTCTGCACACACACGTCTATAAAACACTCGCACATACATACAAACTCTGCACACACACACATCTATAAAACACTCGCACATACATACAAACTCTGCACACACACATCTATAAAACACTCACAGATACACACACAAACTCTGCACACACACACACATCTATAAAACACTCACACATACATACAAACTCTGCACACACACACATGTCTATAAAACACTCACACATACATACAAACTCTGCACACACACACACATCTATAAAACACTCACACATACATACAAACTCTGCACACACACATCTATAAAACACTCGCACATACATACAAACTCTGCACACACACACACATCTATAAAACACTCGCACATACACACACAAACTCTGCACACACACACATCTATAAAACACTCGCACATACATACAAACTCTGCACACACACATCTATAAAACACTCACAGATACACACACAAACTCTGCACACACACGTCTATAAAACACTCGCACATACACACACAAACTCTGCACACACACGTCTATAAAACACTCGCACATACATACAAACTCTGCACACACACATCTATAAAACACTCACACATACATACAAACTCTGTACACACACGTCTATAAAACACTCGCACATACATACAAACTCTGCACACACACATATATAAAACACTCACACATACATACAAACTCTGCACACACACATCTATAAAACACTCACACATACATACAAACTCTGCACACACATCTATAAAACACTCACACATACATACAAACTCTGCACACACACATCTATAAAACACTCACACATACATACAAACTCTGCACACACACACACATCTATAAAACACTCACACATACATACAAACTCTGCACACACACATCTATAAAACACTCGCACATACATACAAACTCTGCACACACACACACATCTATAAAACACTCACACATACATACAAACTCTGCACACACACACACATCTATAAAACACTCACACATACACACAAACTCTGCACACACACACACACGTCTATAAAACACTCGCACATACATACAAACTCTGCACACACACACACATCTATAAAACACTCACACATACATACAAACTCTGCACACACACATCTATAAAACACTCACACATACATACAAACTCTGCACACACACATCTATAAAACACTCACACATACATACAAACTCTGCACACACACGTCTATAAAACACTCACACATACATACAAACTCTGCACACACACATCTATAAAACACTCACACATACATACAAACTCTGCACACACACGTCTATAAAACACTCGCACATACATACAAACTCTGCACACACACACACATCTATAAAACACTCGCACATACATACAAACTCTGCACACACACACGTCTATAAAACACTCGCACATACATACAAACTCTGCACACACACGTCTATAAAACACTCGCACATACAGACACAAACTCTGCACACACACACACATGTCTATAAAACACTCACACATACATACAAACTCTGCACACACACATCTATAAAACACTCACACATACATACAAACTCTGCACACACACACACATCTATAAAACACTCACACATACATACAAACTCTGCACACACACATCTATAAAACACTCGCACATACATACAAACTCTGCACACACACACACATCTATAAAACACTCGCACATACATACAAACTCTGCACACACACATCTATAAAACACTCGCACATACATACAAACTCTGCACACACACGTCTATAAAACACTCACACATACATACAAACTCTGCACACACACACATCTATAAAACACTCACACATACATACAAACTCTGCACACACACACATCTATAAAACACTCACACATACATACAAACTCTGCACACACACGTCTATAAAACACTCACACATACATACAAACTCTGCACACACACACACATCTATAAAACACTCACACATACACACAAACTCTGCACACACACACATCTATAAAACACTCACACATACATACAAACTCTGCACACACACGTCTATAAAACACTCACACATACATACAAACTCTGCACACACACGTCTATAAAACACTCGCACATACATACAAACTCTGCACACACACACACATCTATAAAACACTCACACATACACACAAACTCTGCACACACACATATATAAAACACTCACACATACATACAAACTCTGCACACACACATCTATAAAACACTCACACATACATACAAACTCTGCACACACACACACATCTATAAAACACTCACACATACATACAAACTCTGCACACACACGTCTATAAAACACTCGCACATACATACAAACTCTGCACACACACACACATCTATAAAACACTCACACATACATACAAACTCTGCACACACACATCTATAAAACACTCACACATACAGACACAAACTCTGAACACACACAAACATCTATAAAACACTCACACATACACACAAACTCTGCACACACACACACACGTCTATAAAACACTCGCACATACATACAAACTCTGCAGACACACACACATCTATAAAACACTCACACATACACACAAACTCTGCACACACACATATATAAAACACTCACACATACATACAAACTCTGCACACACACACACATCTATAAAACACTCACACATACATACAAACTCTGCACACACACATCTATAAAACACTCACACATACATACAAACTCTGCACACACACACACATCTATAAAACACTCACACATACATACAAACTCTGCACACACACACATGTCTATAAAACACTCACACATACATACAAACTCTGCACACACACACACATCTATAAAACACTCACACATACATACAAACTCTGCACACACACATCTATAAAACACTCGCACATACATACAAACTCTGCACACACACGTCTATAAAACACTCGCACATACATACAAACTCTGCACACACACACATCTATAAAACACTCGCACATACATACAAACTCTGCACACACACATCTATAAAACACTCACAGATACACACACAAACTCTGCACACACACGTCTATAAAACACTCGCACATACACACACAAACTCTGCACACACACGTCTATAAAACACTCGCACATACATACAAACTCTGCACACACACATCTATAAAACACTCACACATACATACAAACTCTGTACACACACGTCTATAAAACACTCGCACATACATACAAACTCTGCACACACACATATATAAAACACTCACACATACATACAAACTCTGCACAGACACATCTATAAAACACTCACACATACATACAAACTCTGCACACACATCTATAAAACACTCACACATACATACAAACTCTGCACACACATCTATAAAACACTCACACATACATACAAACTCTGCACACACACATCTATAAAACACTCACACATACATACAAACTCTGCACACACACACACATCTATAAAACACTCACACATACATACAAACTCTGCACACACACATCTATAAAACACTCGCACATACATACAAACTCTGCACACACACACACATCTATAAAACACTCACACATACATACAAACTCTGCACACACACACACATCTATAAAACACTCACACATACACACAAACTCTGCACACACACACACACGTCTATAAAACACTCGCACATACATACAAACTCTGCACACACACACACATCTATAAAACACTCACACATACATACAAACTCTGCACACACACATCTATAAAACACTCACACATACATACAAACTCTGCACACACACATCTATAAAACACTCACACATACATACAAACTCTGCACACACACGTCTATAAAACACTCACACATACATACAAACTCTGCACACACACATCTATAAAACACTCACACATACATACAAACTCTGCACACACACGTCTATAAAACACTCGCACATACATACAAACTCTGCACACACACACACATCTATAAAACACTCGCACATACATACAAACTCTGCACACACACACGTCTATAAAACACTCGCACATACATACAAACTCTGCACACACACGTCTATAAAACACTCGCACATACAGACACAAACTCTGCACACACACACACATGTCTATAAAACACTCACACATACATACAAACTCTGCACACACACATCTATAAAACACTCACACATACATACAAACTCTGCACACACACACACATCTATAAAACACTCACACATACATACAAACTCTGCACACACACATCTATAAAACACTCGCACATACATACAAACTCTGCACACACACACACATCTATAAAACACTCGCACATACATACAAACTCTGCACACACACATCTATAAAACACTCGCACATACATACAAACTCTGCACACACACGTCTATAAAACACTCACACATACATACAAACTCTGCACACACACACATCTATAAAACACTCACACATACATACAAACTCTGCACACACACACATCTATAAAACACTCACACATACATACAAACTCTGCACACACACGTCTATAAAACACTCACACATACATACAAACTCTGCACACACACACACATCTATAAAACACTCACACATACACACAAACTCTGCACACACACACATCTATAAAACACTCACACATACATACAAACTCTGCACACACACGTCTATAAAACACTCACACATACATACAAACTCTGCACACACACGTCTATAAAACACTCGCACATACATACAAACTCTGCACACACACACACATCTATAAAACACTCACACATACACACAAACTCTGCACACACACATATATAAAACACTCACACATACATACAAACTCTGCACACACACATCTATAAAACACTCACACATACATACAAACTCTGCACACACACACACATCTATAAAACACTCACACATACATACAAACTCTGCACACACACGTCTATAAAACACTCGCACATACATACAAACTCTGCACACACACACACATCTATAAAACACTCACACATACATACAAACTCTGCACACACACATCTATAAAACACTCACACATACAGACACAAACTCTGAACACACACAAACATCTATAAAACACTCACACATACACACAAACTCTGCACACACACACACACGTCTATAAAACACTCGCACATACATACAAACTCTGCAGACACACACACATCTATAAAACACTCACACATACACACAAACTCTGCACACACACATATATAAAACACTCACACATACATACAAACTCTGCACACACACACACATCTATAAAACACTCACACATACATACAAACTCTGCACACACACATCTATAAAACACTCACACATACATACAAACTCTGCACACACACACACATCTATAAAACACTCACACATACATACAAACTCTGCACACACACACATGTCTATAAAACACTCACACATACATACAAACTCTGCACACACACACACATCTATAAAACACTCACACATACATACAAACTCTGCACACACACATCTATAAAACACTCGCACATACATACAAACTCTGCACACACACGTCTATAAAACACTCGCACATACATACAAACTCTGCACACACACACATCTATAAAACACTCGCACATACATACAAACTCTGCACACACACATCTATAAAACACTCACAGATACACACACAAACTCTGCACACACACGTCTATAAAACACTCGCACATACACACACAAACTCTGCACACACACGTCTATAAAACACTCGCACATACATACAAACTCTGCACACACACATCTATAAAACACTCACACATACATACAAACTCTGTACACACACGTCTATAAAACACTCGCACATACATACAAACTCTGCACACACACATATATAAAACACTCACACATACATACAAACTCTGCACAGACACATCTATAAAACACTCACACATACATACAAACTCTGCACACACATCTATAAAACACTCACACATACATACAAACTCTGCACACACACATCTATAAAACACTCACACATACACACAAACTCTCCACACACGTCTATAAAACACTCGCACATACATACAAACTCTGCACACACACGTCTATAAAACACTCGCACATACACACACAAACTCTGCACACACACGTCTATAAAACACTCGCACATACATACAAACTCTGCACACACACGTACATACAAACTCTGCACACACACACACATCTATAAAACACTCACACATACACACAAACTCTGCACACACACACACACGTCTATAAAACACTCGCACATACATACAAACTCTGCACACACACACACATCTATAAAACACTCACACATACACACAAACTCTGCACACACACATATATAAAACACTCACACATACATACAAACTCTGCACACACACATCTATAAAACACTCACACATACATACAAACTCTGCACACACACACACATCTATAAAACACTCACACATACATACAAACTCTGCACACACACATCTATAAAACACTCGCACATACATACAAACTCTGCACACACACACACATCTATAAAACACTCACACATACATACAAACTCTGCACACACACACACATCTATAAAACACTCACACATACATACAAACTCTGCACACACACATCTATAAAACACTCACACATACATACAAACTCTGCACACACACACACATCTATAAAACACTCACACATACATACAAACTCTGCACACACACATCTATAAAACACTCACACATACATACAAACTCTGCACACACACATCTATAAAACACTCACACATACATACAAACTCTGCACACACACGTCTATAAAACACTCACACATACATACAAACTCTGCACACACACATCTATAAAACACTCACACATACATACAAACTCTGCACACACACGTCTATAAAACACTCGCACATACATACAAACTCTGCACACACACACACATCTATAAAACACTCGCACATACATACAAACTCTGCACACACACACGTCTATAAAACACTCGCACATACATACAAACTCTGCACACACACGTCTATAAAACACTCGCACATACAGACACAAACTCTGCACACACACACACATGTCTATAAAACACTCACACATACATACAAACTCTGCACACACACATCTATAAAACACTCACACAAACATACAAACTCTGCACACACACACACATCTATAAAACACTCACACATACATACAAACTCTGCACACACACATCTATAAAACACTCGCACATACATACAAACTCTGCACACACACACACATCTATAAAACACTCGCACATACATACAAACTCTGCACACACACATCTATAAAACACTCGCACATACATACAAACTCTGCACACACACGTCTATAAAACACTCACACATACATACAAACTCTGCGCACACACACATCTATATAACACTCGCACATACACACAAACTCTGCACACACACACACATCTATAAAACACTCACACATACATACAAACTCTGCACACACACACATCTATAAAACACTCACACATACATACAAACTCTGCACACACACACATCTATAAAACACTCACACATACATACAAACTCTGCACACACACGTCTATAAAACACTCACACATACATACAAATTCTGCACACACACACACATCTATAAAACACTCACACATACACACAAACTCTGCACACACACACATCTATAAAACACTCACACATACATACAAACTCTGCACACACACGTCTATAAAACACTCACACATACATACAAACTCTGCACACACACGTCTATAAAACACTCGCACATACATACAAACTCTGCACACACACACACATCTATAAAACACTCACACATACACACAAACTCTGCACACACACATATATAAAACACTCACACATACATACAAACTCTGCACACACACATCTATAAAACACTCACACATACATACAAACTCTGCACACACACACACATCTATAAAACACTCACACATACATACAAACTCTGCACACACACGTCTATAAAACACTCGCACATACATACAAACTCTGCACACACACACACATCTATAAAACACTCACACATACATACAAACTCTGCACACACACATCTATAAAACACTCACACATACAGACACAAACTCTGAACACACACAAACATCTATAAAACACTCACACATACATACAAACTCTGCACACACACATCTATAAAACACTCACACATACACACAAACTCTGCACACACACACACACGTCTATAAAACACTCGCACATACATACAAACTCTGCACACACACACACATCTATAAAACACTCACACATACACACAAACTCTGCACACACACGTCTATAAAACACTTACACATACATACAAACTCTGCACACACACACACATCTATAAAACACTCACACATACATACAAACTCTGCACACACACATCTATAAAACACTCACACATACATACAAACTCTGCACACACACACACATCTATAAAACACTCACACATACATACAAACTCTGCACACACACACATGTCTATAAAACACTCACACATACATACAAACTCTGCACACACACACACATCTATAAAACACTCACACATACATACAAACTCTGCACACACACATCTATAAAACACTCGCACATACATACAAACTCTGCACACACACACACATCTATAAAACACTCACACATACATACAAACTCTGCACACACACACACACACACATCTATAAAACACTCACACATACATACAAACTCTGCACACACACATCTATAAAACACTCACACATACATACAAACTCTGCACACACACACACATCTATAAAACACTCACACATACATACAAACTCTGCACACACACATCTATAAAACACTCACACATACATATAAACTCTGCACACACACATCTATAAAACACTCACACATACATACAAACTCTGCACACACACGTCTATAAAACACTCGCACATACATACAAACTCTGCACACACACATCTATAAAACACTCACACATACATACAAACTCTGCACACACACACACATCTATAAAACACTCACACATACATATAAACTCTGCACACACACATCTATAAAACACTCACACATACATACAAACTCTGCACACACACGTCTATAAAACACTCACACATACATACAAACTCTGCACACACACATCTATAAAACACTCACACATACAGACACAAACTCTGAACACACACACATATCTATAAAACACTCACACATACACACAAACTCTGCACACACACACGTCTATAAAACACTCGCACATACATACAAACTCTGCACACACACACACATCTATAAAACACTCACACATACACACACAAACTCTGCACACACACGTCTATAAAACACTCGCACATACATACAAACTCTGCACACACACGTACATACAAACTCTGCACACACACACACATCTATAAAACACTCACACATAAATACAAACTCTGCACACACACGTCTATAAAACACTCGCACATACATACAAACTCTGCACACACACACACATCTATAAAACACTCGCACATACATACAAACTCTGCACACACACGTCTATAAAACACTCGCACATACATACAAACTCTGCACACACACGTCTATAAAACACTCGCACATACATACAAACTATGCACACACACGTCTATAAAACACTCGCACATACATACAAACTCTGCACACACACGTCTATAAAACACTCGCACATACATACAAACTCTGCACACACACACATCTATAAAACACTCACACATACACACAAACTCTGCACACACACACATCTATAAAACACTCGCACATACATACAAACTCTGCACACACACACATCTATAAAACACTCGCACATACATACAAACTCTGCACACACACGTCTATAAAACACTCGCACATACATACAAACTCTGCACACACACACATCTATAAAACACTCACACATACACACAAACTCTGCACACACACACATCTATAAAACACTCGCACATACATACAAACTCTGCACACACACATCTATAAAACACTCACAGATACACACACAAACTCTGCACACACACGTCTATAAAACACTCACACATACATACAAACTCTGCACACACACATCTATAAAACACTCACACATACATACAAACTCTGTACACACACGTCTATAAAACACTCGAACATACATACAAACTCTGCACACACACATATATAAAACACTCACACATACATACAAACTCTGCACACACACATCTATAAAACACTCACACATACATACAAACTCTGCACACACATCTATAAAACACTCACACATACATACAAACTCTGCACACACACATCTATAAAACACTCACACATACATACAAACTCTGCACACACACATCTATAAAACACTCACACATACATATAAACTC
Organism: Barbatula barbatula; assembly: GCF_947034865.1. NCBI lineage: Eukaryota > Metazoa > Chordata > Actinopteri > Cypriniformes > Nemacheilidae > Barbatula > Barbatula barbatula. The sequence goes on from NC_136786.1 coordinate 778,034, forward strand.
TGCACACACACATCTATAAAACACTCACACATACATACAAACTCTGCACACACACGTCTATAAAACACTCGCACATACATACAAACTCTGCACACACACATCTATAAAACACTCACACATACATACAAACTCTGCACACACACACACATCTATAAAACACTCACACATACATATAAACTCTGCACACACACATCTATAAAACACTCACACATACATACAAACTCTGCACACACACGTCTATAAAACACTCACACATACATACAAACTCTGCACACACACATCTATAAAACACTCACACATACAGACACAAACTCTGAACACACACACATATCTATAAAACACTCACACATACACACAAACTCTGCACACACACACGTCTATAAAACACTCGCACATACATACAAACTCTGCACACACACACACATCTATAAAACACTCACACATACACACACAAACTCTGCACACACACGTCTATAAAACACTCGCACATACATACAAACTCTGCACACACACGTACATACAAACTCTGCACACACACACACATCTATAAAACACTCACACATAAATACAAACTCTGCACACACACGTCTATAAAACACTCGCACATACATACAAACTCTGCACACACACACACATCTATAAAACACTCGCACATACATACAAACTCTGCACACACACGTCTATAAAACACTCGCACATACATACAAACTCTGCACACACACGTCTATAAAACACTCGCACATACATACAAACTATGCACACACACGTCTATAAAACACTCGCACATACATACAAACTCTGCACACACACGTCTATAAAACACTCGCACATACATACAAACTCTGCACACACACACATCTATAAAACACTCACACATACACACAAACTCTGCACACACACACATCTATAAAACACTCGCACATACATACAAACTCTGCACACACACACATCTATAAAACACTCGCACATACATACAAACTCTGCACACACACGTCTATAAAACACTCGCACATACATACAAACTCTGCACACACACACATCTATAAAACACTCACACATACACACAAACTCTGCACACACACACATCTATAAAACACTCGCACATACATACAAACTCTGCACACACACATCTATAAAACACTCACAGATACACACACAAACTCTGCACACACACGTCTATAAAACACTCACACATACATACAAACTCTGCACACACACATCTATAAAACACTCACACATACATACAAACTCTGTACACACACGTCTATAAAACACTCGAACATACATACAAACTCTGCACACACACATATATAAAACACTCACACATACATACAAACTCTGCACACACACATCTATAAAACACTCACACATACATACAAACTCTGCACACACATCTATAAAACACTCACACATACATACAAACTCTGCACACACACATCTATAAAACACTCACACATACACACAAACTCTCCACACACGTCTATAAAACACTCGCACATACATACAAACTCTGCACACACACATCTATAAAACACTCGCACATACACACACAAACTCTGCACACACACGTCTATAAAACACTCGCACATACATACAAACTCTGCACACACACGTCTATAAAACACTCGCACATACACACACAAACTCTGCACACACACGTCTATAAAACACTCGCACATACATACAAACTCTGCACACACACACACATCTATAAAACACTCACACATACACACAAACTCTGCACACACACACACACGTCTATAAAACACTCGCACATACATACAAACTCTGCACACACACACACATCTATAAAACACTCACACATACACACAAACTCTGCACACACACATATATAAAACACTCACACATACATACAAACTCTGCACACACACATCTATAAAACACTCACACATACATACAAACTCTGCACACACACACACATCTATAAAACACTCACACATACATACAAACTCTGCACACACACATCTATAAAACACTCGCACATACATACAAACTCTGCACACACACACACATCTATAAAACACTCACACATCCATACAAACTCTGCACACACACACACATCTATAAAACACTCACACATACATACAAACTCTGCACACACACATCTATAAAACACTCACACATACATACAAACTCTGCACACACACACACATCTATAAAACACTCACACATACATACAAACTCATCACACACACATCTATAAAACACTCACACATACATACAAACTCTGCACACACACATCTATAAAACACTCACACATACATACAAACTCTGCACACACACGTCTATAAAACACTCACACATACATACAAACTCTGCACACACACATCTATAAAACACTCACACATACATACAAACTCTGCACACACACGTCTATAAAACACTCGCACATACATACAAACTCTGCACACACACACACATCTATAAAACACTCGCACATACATACAAACTCTGCACACACACGTCTATAAAACACTCACACATACATACAAACTCTGCACACACACACGTCTATAAAACACTCGCACATACATACAAACTCTGCACACACACGTCTATAAAACACTCACACATACATACAAACTCTGCACACACACACGTCTATAAAACACTCGCACATACATACAAACTCTGCACACACACGTCTATAAAACACTCGCACATACAGACACAAACTCTGCACACACACACACATGTCTATAAAACACTCACACATACATACAAACTCTGCACACACACATCTATAAAACACTCACACATACATACAAACTCTGCACACACACACACATCTATAAAACACTCACACATACATACAAACTCTGCACACACACATCTATAAAACACTCGCACATACATACAAACTCTGCACACACACACACACATCTATAAAACACTCGCACATACATACAAACTCTGAACACACACAAACATCTATAAAACACTCGATCGTAAATACAAACTCTGTTCACACGAGTGAATTACATCTTACATACACAAACACTCGTGCACATACAAACAGAGTTTGTGTATGTATGTGTGAGTGTTTTATAGACGTGTGTGTGCAGAGTTTGTGTTTGTATGTGCGAGTGTTTTATAGACGTGTGTGTGCAGAGTTTGTATGTATGTGCGAGTGTTTTATTGATGTGTGTGTGTGTGCAGAGTTTGTATGTATGTGCGAGTGTTTTATAGATGTGTGTGTGCAGAGTTTGTGTATGTATGTGCGAGTGTTTTATAGACGTGTGTGTGCAGAGTTTGTGTATGTATGTGCGGGTGTTTTATAGACGTGTGTGTGCAGAGTTTGTATGTTTCTGCGAGTGTTTTATAGATGTGTGTGTGCAGAGTTTGTGTATGTATGTATGAGAGTTTTATAGACTTGTGTGAGCAGAGTTTGTATGTTTGTGCGAGTGTTTTATAGATGTGTGTGTGTGTGCAGAGTTTGTGTATGTTTGTGCGACTGTTTTATAGACGTGTGTGTGCAGAGTTTGTGTATGTATGTGTGAGTGTTTTATAGACGTGTGTGTGCAGAGTTTGTATGTTTGTGCGAGTGTTTTATAGACATGTGTGTGTGTGCAGAGTTTGTATGTATGTATGAGAGTTTTATAGACTTGTGTGAGCAGAGTTTGTATGTTTGTGCGAGTGTTTTATAGATGTGTGTGTGTGTGCAGAGTTTGTGTATGTTTGTGCGACTGTTTTATAGACGTGTGTGTGCAGAGTTTGTGTATGTATGTGTGAGTGTTTTATAGACGTGTGTGTGCAGAGTTTGTATGTTTGTGCGAGTGTTTTATAGATGTGTGTGTGCAGAGTTTGTGTGTGTATGTGTGAGTGTTTTATAGACGTGTGTGTGCAGAGTTTGTATGTATGTATGAGAGTTTTATAGACTTGTGTGAGCAGAGTTTGTATGTTTGTGCGAGTGTTTTATAGATGTGTGTGTGTGTGCAGAGTTTGTATGTATGTGCGGGTGTTTTATAGACGTGTGTGTGCAGAGTTTGTATGTATGTATGAGAGTTTTATAGACTTGTGTGAGCAGAGTTTGTATGTTTGTGCGAGTGTTTTATAGATGTGTGTGTGTGTGCAGAGTTTGTATGTATGTGCGAGTGTTTTATAGACGTGTGTGTGCAGAGTTTGTATGTATGTGTGAGTGTTTTATAGACGTGTGTGTGCAGAGTTTGTATGTATGTGTGAGTGTTTTATAGACGTGTGTGTGCAGAGTTTGTGTGTGTATGTGTGAGTGTTTTATAGATGTGTGTGTGCAGAGTTTGTATGTATGTGCGAGTTTTTTATAGACGTGTGTGTGCAGAGTTTGTATGTATGTGTGAGTGTTTTATAGACGTGTGTGCAGAGTTTGTGTGTGTATGTGTGAGTGTTTTATAGATGTGTGTGTGCAGAGTTTGTATGTATGTGCGAGTGTTTTATAGATGTGTGTGTGCAGAGTTTGTATGTATGTGTGAGTGTTTTATAGATGTGTGTGTGCAGAGTTTGTATGTATGTGCGAGTTTTTTATAGACGTGTGTGTGCAGAGTTTGTATGTATGTGTGAGTGTTTTATAGACGTGTGTGCAGAGTTTGTATGTATGTGCGAGTGTTTTATAGACGTGTGTGTGCAGAGTTTGTGTGTGTATGTGCGAGTGTTTTATAGATGTGTGTGTGCAGAGTTTGTGTATGTATGTGCGAATGTTTTATAGATGTGTGTGTGCAGAGTTTGTATGGATGTGCGAGTGTTTTATAGATGTGTGTGTGCAGAGTTTGTGTGTATGTGCGAGTGTTTTATAGATGTGTGTGTGTGTGCAGAGTTTGTGTGTATGTGTGAGTGTTTTATAGACGTGTGTGTGCAGAGTTTGTATGTATGTGCGAGTGTTTTATAGACGTGTGTGTGTGTGCAGAGTTTGTATGTATGTGCGAGTGTTTTATAGATGTGTGTGTGCAGAGTTTGTATGTATGTGTGAGTGTTTTATAGACGTGTGTGTGCAGAGTTTGTATGTATGTGTGAGTGTTTTATAGACGTGTGTGTGCAGAGTTTGTATGTATGTGTGAGTGTTTTATAGATGTGTGTGTGTGCAGAGTTTGTGTGTATGTGCGAGTGTTTTATAGATGTGTGTGTGTGTGCAGAGTTTGTATGTATGTGCGAGTGTTTTATAGATGTGTGTGTGCAGAGTTTGTGTATGTATGTGTGAGTGTTTTATAGACGTGTGTGTGCAGAGTTTGTATGTATGTGCGAGTGTTTTATAGACGTGTGTGTGCAGAGTTTGTATGTATGTGCGAGTGTTTTATAGATGTGTGTGTGTGTGTGTGCAGAGTTTGTATGTATGTGTGAGTGTTTTACAGACGTGTGTGTGCAGAGTTTGTATGTATGTGCGAGTGTTTTATAGATGTGTGTGTGCAGAGTTTGGTGTGTGTGCAGAGTTTGTATGTATGTGCGAGTGTTTTATAGACGTGTGTGTGCAGAGTTTGTATGTATGTGTGAGTGTTTTATAGATGTGTGTGTGTGTGCAGAGTTTGTATGTATGTGCGAGTGTTTTATAGACGTGTGTGTGCAGAGTTTGTATGTATGTGTGAGTGTTTTATAGACGTGTGTGTGCAGAGTTTGTATGTAAGTGTGAGTGTTTTATAGACGTGTGTGTGCAGAGTTTGTATGTATGTGTGAGTGTTTTATAGACGTGTGTGTGTGCAGAGTTTTGTGTATGTATGTGTGAGTGTTTTATAGACGTGTGTGTGCAGAGTTTGTGTATGTATGTGTGAGTGTTTTATAGACGTGTGTGTGCAGAGTTTGTGTATGTATGTGTGAGTGTTTTATAGATGTGTGTGTGCAGAGTTTGTGTATGTATGTGTGAGTGTTTTATAGACGTGTGTGTGCAGAGTTTGTGTATGTATGTGTGAGTGCAGAGTTTGTATGTATGTGTGAGTGTTTTATAGATGTGTGTGTGTGCAGAGTTTGTATGTATGTGCGAGTGTTTTACAGATGTGTGTGTGCAGAGTTTGTATGTATGTGTGAGTGTTTTATAGATGTGTGTGTGTGTGCAGAGTTTGTATGTATGTGTGAGTGTTTTAAAGACGTGTGTGTGCAGAGTTTGTATGTATGTGCGAGTGTTTTATAGATGTGTGTGTGTGTGCAGAGTTTGTATGTATGTGTGAGTGTTTTATAGACGTGTGTGTGCAGAGTTTGTATGTATGTGCGAGTGTTTTATAGATGTGTGTGTGTGCAGAGTTTGTATGTATGTGCGAGTGTTTTATAGACGTGTGTGTGCAGAGTTTGTATGTATGTGCGAGTGTTTTATAGATGTGTGTGTGTGTGCAGAGTTTGTATGTATGTGCGGGTGTTTTATAGATGTGTGTGTGTGTGCAGAGTTTGTATGTATGTGCGAGTGTTTTATAGACGTGTGTGTGCAGAGTTTCTATGTATGTGTGAGTGTTTTATAGACGTGTGTGTGCAGAGTTTGTATGTATGTGTGAGTGTTTTATAGACGTGTGTGTGCAGAGTTTGTATGTATGTGCGAGTGTTTTACAGACGTGTGTGTGCAGGTTGTTTGTGTGCGAGTGTTGTTTAGGTGTGTTTGCATGCGTCGAGTTTATATGTATGCGGAGACAGTGTACATGTATGCATTAGTAACATAATATGTATTGGTATGGATTTTACATTAGTGCCCACATGTTTTTCATATGTGTTTGCTTGAACATCCAATACTATACATGTATATGTGAGCAATGTATGTGTGTATGCTTGCTTTTATATATGTATTCATAATCACAGTTTGATTTAAATTCTATATGGCGAGTCATATCCTCGCTCCAGCCACTCACTCGCTCTGTTTGGTTTCATTACAGTGTGCTCTTAGCACTGGGAGCTGCTGTCCATAAGGTGCCTCTGCGCACCAGCCATTTCAAACCCAGCCTCCGGTATTTGGGCCACGCCCCCTAATTTGCATACACTCCTCAATCCTCAAATGCCCAATCCTAAATCCTCAAATCTAAATGGCTAAATGATTAAATGCCCAATCCTACATACAAAATGCCCAATCCTATATACCAAATTAATTTTCAACTTGGACTTTTAGTTTTGGTTTAAAACTTTCAGTTTTAGACTTTTAGTTTACATTGTGACTGAAAAATCCCTCCATAGAAAACAGGGCAGTTATAATCTCACACCGGACATGATGAAGTGTCCTCTCTAATCCGATCCATTCCCCGGCTGGTTAAAGGTGTCACAGTTTTAAAGACATAATCTGTACATAAAGTTCATGTATATATCATCATGTAATTAATTTACAATTTAGAAATGTTGTCTATAGAGTATTAAAGCCATCTATAATGTTCTTAAATGAAGCTAAATGGAGTTCAAGACTTCAACTGATGCAGTGATTTATATCTGCTCGGGTCACTCAAAGATAATAACATGTGTCTCACCTCAGATCAGGGCTGGACTGAGACAAAAAAAGGGCCCTGGCATTTTAACTCAGACCGGCCCACCACAATGGGTCGGACACAACCAACCAGTACACCATCCTTGTGGTCCCTGTAGATATGCATATCTACTGTTCCATTCCCCCAAAAACCTACAAAGCTGAGAACTAAGTGCCATGGACCAGTGTACCAGTGCAAGTGGACCAGTGTACTCACTCTCTCTTGACTGACTCTCTGGTGATAGACCTATACCTACTTGTGGTGTGATTCGCGCAAATTGAGCGTTAGTAAGGGAAACCAAACAATCCAATAGTGGGATGAGACAGCGGGGTATTACAGAGTTCGCGCCGCGCCGACATGTCATCTGCGCGATTCAATTTCCTATCGCCAACCGATGGGCAGCGTGGCACCAACCAATCCGCTGCACTGACCAATTAAAACATATACAATGTTCATTTGGCGCCACTCATTTACATTTTACCCATAAACCTCTGCTATTATTAACATAAATAGTTGAGGTAAAATGGCTAGGCGCAAAACGTACTACAATAATAAAATAAATTACCTGAACATGTAAACTGTCCTATATAATTTCCAGGAGGTTGGCATGCTCCTCAAGACTACAATATTGGAAGTCATTGAAGTTTCTGCTTTGTACAGGTCTTTCCGTAGCCTCTATAGTATAGAGTCTATACATATGTTCAGTTCTTCAAAGTATTGATGCAAAACACTACCGTTTACTTGTACACTATTATAGATAATAATAAAAAAATATTATGCATTTCATCCTGATTTCCTTTGTCTTCTGTAGGGAAAAACTGAAAGACTTGTGTAAATGTAAACAAATGTAAATGTTTTTAAGGAATGAGGGGTTTCTTTATTGTACATTTGAGTGTACGGTTTGCGCTGTTTAAATAACGTGTGCGCTGACGAGGAGTCGGCTGGCTGAGCGATTGAATCGCGCAGATGACATGTCAGCTCTGCGCGAGCTCTGTAATACCCGCTCTCTCGTCCAACTTTTGGATTATTTGGCTTCCCATAGTTCGCGCAAGTTGAAAAATCTGAATTTTGGCGAAAATTCGCGCCGCGTTTACGAACTAGGAGCTTGCGTGGGGCGTGATTTTGACATTGCGAGCGGAGGCAGGAATCCGAAAAAACAATGAAGGACTGCGCCTCTGAAGGATTTGATGGACCCAGACATGGCGCCGCACGAGTCTACGTCGTTCTTCAGCCTTCCATAGCACATAATGCGCAGCTATCCTCTCAACAAAATCCATGTCCGTCATTTCGCAATTAGACAGGCGGCGCCTGACAGAAGCCCCTCCATGACGCGAATGAAGCGAGTAAAAGCAAAATGTTCAAGCGTCCAACTAGACGCTAATAGCGCGATTTACTGCGTTTGGTGTGAACACTCTATAAGACACTGACTGCATCTGACACGAGAAACTGGGGGGGTGGAGTCTGTTAAGAGATGATTGGGCCAGCCCAGTGTCAGTATGAAAAATGAACCAATGGGCCGCTGTCCCTGCTTTATGGGCCAGTCGTTGGCCGATTAAAAAAATCTTATATTATATTATATGGGCCCCCAAGTGCGTCGGCCCACCGGGCATTTGCCCGGTATGCCAGATTACCAGTCCAGCACTGCCTCGGATGAGTGGAGAACTGTCTTTTCATTACGTTCAATGAAGTCAAAAGAATTCAATAAACATGTTTGAGAAACATCTATGCATTATCAGTCGGACAAAAGCTGATCAAAAATAAAAGGCTCTTTTAAACTGGGATGCACTTGTGATAACACGCTCTCGCTCCCTGTGAGTCATGATGTCACAAAACAACTCTCTTGTCCTTTTAAAGGATAAACATGAGAGAACATCATCACAGGTTTGATCTTCTATCAGATGTCATTTGGTTTGATTTCATAATCCTCAGAATACTGCAAATCCAGCGATTTTATATATAAAGATATATTAATTATAAGTATCGCCATTAATGTGTTTAAAGGTTAGATAATGATCCTTTAACAAATCTACAGACGTCTGAATGTTTATAATCATCTACTGTATCTCAAGCACACATTAAACTAAACAATCTGTCAGTATGTCGTGAATAATTATTAGCATAAGAATGTAATTGAGTTCAAATCTGTTTCAATAAATACATTGAAATATATACAGTCATTTTTAACACCAATTCTTCTGACTAAAATAATATTAATATATGTTAAAGCTTACAAATCTAAATTCAGCTTCATATCTTCATAAAAGGCAAAGACTTGACTGAATACATGATGATCCATCAGTTAAATAAGAAGATCAGGGCATGCACGTAGTCTTCCAGGGGCAGCAAAGGTAAACAATCAGGGTCCTTCCTCCTCTTCCTCCTCCTCTTCGTGTTCGAGGGTCCATAGTCACTTCGATACGATACGATATTGTGACGCAACAGACCAACGAACATTTTTAAACATGTATGACCCAGACGTTATGTCTGCTTCTCCTCGCCATGTCTGTTGTCCACCTTGATGTGAAATGCGGAAGCAAATTACGTGACGTATTTCCTTTGCGTTTGTTATTTGACCTTCGATGCCGCGACGGACGCTTCGATCGCCCAATCACGTTCGCTCTTACAGGGACGACGAGAAGCCCTCATCCAATGACATCGCGGTTAGTCCCGCCTCTCAAGGCGAGTTCAACCATTCTTGCACAATTAACGCAGGCTCGCGCTAGGCAGTGACGCAGAGTCGCGTTATTTAGTTTCTCGGTAAATTACACAAAATCCGCCGCGTTCGCTCGATCGAGTCCATTACTTTGATTTCTTTGAGCTTCGAGACGCAGAACCGCTGAACGGGATCAAGTCGATCTGATTTCGAGCGCCGCAGGAACAGAGACCCTCTCACATGTCGATATTGATGCGGTAGGCCCGAAATAAACATGCCGCAGCCGAAATCGCGAAAGATCGCCATCCTGGGATACAGATCCGTCGGTAAGTACGCGGCGCTTATATATCGTTGAAATCTGCATGTTATGGCGCAGGGCTCGAGCGCGGTCGCGTGAGCTGAATGTCACCCCCGAGTGCGCACCGCATCCTCTTATAGCGTGCGCGAGCGAGCGCCTGTGTACTCACGATGTTTAAGCGATAAACTGCGCGCTTTATATCAATGATGTCGTCGAATACACATGAACGACGCCGTGCGAGCGCGCGCAGGCCTCGGTGTAAAGGTGCAGTACGGACTGTTATTGTTTTAAACGTGTTCACGTGGAGTCGGAATGTGTTTGCGTAACACGCATCTGTGCAGTAAACGCGTTGTGTTTTCATCACGTCTGAATATATGAAGAGGACACGTGTCCCCTCACACGCTCAACTTCAGTGTATTCACACATATATATATATATATGACGTATAGAGGAAGGACTGCTTTAATGTCTATTACACAGGTGGGATATTAAAGTAAGAGATGCTGTTGTTTATCGTGTGAGTGTATAGAAGATAAATCATACAGAAACTCTGTAAATGTTTATTTGATATATCTTTATGTCTAGTGGAGAAAGCAGTGCTGGAACAGATATGAGGGGCTGTGAAATCATTTATATGAATGTCTGGATTCTGCCTGTGACGCGAAACGCATCTTTTATTCTTTCTTTCGGTCATATTACAGTAAATATAGTGGCACAAAGTTCACCTCTGAACCCAAGGCATACTTTCTTATTCTTTCAAATAGTTTGTAATGTTCAGGACTCATCGTTTTACTGTATTTATGTTCCTTCTACCAGTCTAACCAATGTGTGCACTAGGGAAAAAATGTTTCCCCATAATTTCAGGTATTTATTGCAATAACTATACCATTGACGATAATGTATATACATTTATATGTATTATTATTATAAATTATTTTCTTCTGTAAAATTGCAGTTAATGTTATGTTTAACTTGTGTTCAGTGACTGTGCTGAAAAACATCACACACAAGCAATTACACAATAATAATTCAAATCAATTACAAGTTTAAAATGTAAATAAAGTTTCTGTATTTCTTTATACTCTCATGGTGCAACAGTGGCAAAAATAGTGCAAACAGCAAAAGTAACAATCACCAAACACGTCTTGTGTTTCAAATTTACAAGTACAACTGCAAATAAATCTCCTCTCTCCGTCTCCTTCCTTTACGGATTGTATGACAAACGTCAATTCGTTCCATCGTTTACTTTGCTTATCATAAGCAATTTTCGTCTGGTTGGGACTTTTATTACCCCTAGGTCCACGTGTAGTTGTAGCATTACGTAGCTTTAAACTTTCTTCATACTCTGGTTTGTGTTTTAGATGGTGGAACAAATTGGACGGGTTTCCACTCTTTGCAACCACCGTTTTTCTGCAAACCTCGCATATTACGGTAGTTTGCTCCGCATCTGATTTTCTATAACCACACCAGTTCCAAATTGTAGACGTAGATCTTCGCTTAACAACAAGCTCCTCCTCCACCTCACGTCCGCCCTCCGCTATGCTTGTTTTCACTCCGCACGTGAACAGTGAGTCAGTCGCACACAAAACTATATCATCAACTAGACTTATCGTTATTATCGCGATGAGACAAATTCTTCTACGGTATAGCGCAAACGATAATATATCGCCCATCCCTAGTGTGCACATGAGTGATGTCACAGTGACATCACACGCTTGATGATGTTGAGTTTTATGTCCTTGTTTGGATTGTAAAAAGCTCAACAAATCAAAGCTTTCATGTGAAAGAGAGTCGAGTGAGTTCATTGGTGATGTTCGTGTTATCTCTAAGAGTCCAGTGTTAGATTTTTCTTTTTTACATCCAAATACGACGACTTTCTTTCACCTCTTCAGAATAACTGATAGTTTAGTTCAAGTGAAGTCAGAATTGGTGTATGATTGTATTTCGTCATGTCAATCTCAGGGCTTTGGATGTGTGATAGTACCTCATCGGTCACTCACTGAAGGTCATGATATGTTCATGGGGCTGATGGGAACTGCGTGTTTGTTCCTGACGGCTCTCCTCCGGTTTCATTTTCTATTTATGGATCAGATGAGGAAGATGCTGTAAATCTGATCTGTGTCCATTAAATCAGACACCAGACTCTTACTGCTCTACATCACACATTGTGTTTCTCTTGAGACCTAGAGATGATGATTCTGTTGTTATTTCAGGGTTCTTCATCTGACAGCGTCAGCTCTTTCTGTAGATCGATGATGTTTTCCTCACGTGACAGTGTGAGGTTTGTGAACGAGAGATCCTGACGCTCTTTACTGTGAGTGAGACGCTGGCTAGATGATGCTGAGAGGAAACAAGTGTTGTTATAGCAACAGACTGCAGGGCAAATCTGCCCACACACACACGCTCTCTCATGCTCGTGTGTGTTTTCACTAATGTTTTGTTGAATGGAAGCTGTACAGCAAGTGTTTCTAACATCCAGTGTAAGAGTCAGGATCTGTTCACAACTACATCTGAGTAAAGGGCTCCGCATACTACATTCAGAAACAAAAAACGACCGTCTGTGACCTGATTTAGAACAAAATCTGCTCCGAACCGAACAGAACTCTCCGGGAAAGTTTGTGTTGGCCCTCGAGCCTTCCTTGGTCCATGACCATTACGTAATATGTGGGTGTGTTATGTTGCGCCACCCGGTCTGTGGGAAATAACGCATCATTTTATTTAGCTGAGGTGAGGTCAGGTCTTTTTCTTTAAATACCCGAAAACATTGGAGCAGCGTGAATGCTTTTGAATGTCGCGTTGCAGAGGCTGTTTGCATACGTCATGTTAAACCCCGCCTCCAGAAACAAAGAAGTGTCGGATTGTTTTCGAGCTTCGTTTTAACCCAAAACCCAGAACGAAAGCTCAATTCACCTGGACTAGGCTGAGCCCTTGATATTGTAAAAATCTTTGCGTGTGATCTGTTCTCTCTCTCTCTCAGACACACATTAAAACTGAAGAAAACAAATCTGTGTTGTTTGTGTTTCAGGGAAATCCTCTTTGTCAATACAGTTTGTGGATGGTCTGTTTGTGGACTCTTATGACCCCACCATTGAAAACAGTAAGTGATCCTCCTGACAAACATGTCAATATTCACTTGATGATGTGTGTGTGTGTGTGTGTCAGGACTGTTGGTAGTGTGAGGCCCTGAAGGTACTTTATAGCATCTGCCCGAGGGATGAAACTGGAAAGAACCACACAGCGGATGAGAAGAGTGTCCCACTATAGCAGAAGATTTCTTTTTAAAGCCACAGTAAAGAGATCCATGACAAGAGTTTGTCTCTCAGCTTTTATTTTACTTTTATTTTTTGCTTTTAACAGAGATTTCAACCAAGATACAATATTAAAAGTAAGAACTGATTTCTTGATAAGTGATTTATATACAACGGTCCAGATATCATGACTTCAATGTTAAAACTCCTCCGCTTTCTGAGTAAACCTAAATGTTCATGAGCCTTTTTAAAAACATTATCTGAATGAACAATTACCAAATAGAATTTGGACATCAATCTTTATACTTGAGTATTTGAAAGATCCCACCTGTTCAACTTCCTCTCCATTAACTGGAAAAGGTTCACAAAGGGCTTGTACATTATTAGCCCCACAACACAGTCCTTTAGTTTTACTAAGATTAAGCAGCAAAAACTGTCCAAACTGTAATACAATGAACAAAATGAAGTTAAGTATCTAATGATGGAGTATCCGTTACACATCCCACCAGTGCCATATCATCTGCATGTTTTATAAGCGTCCGTTTGTCATCACAGGACATTTCATTTGTATAAATAGAAAATAAAATTGTTGATAAAACACCCCAGTGTTTAAAACCACATTCTCAGACTGTTTGTCATTTACATGCTGTGGACGGTCCTGTAAAAAACTGTTAATCCATGAGATCAGGGTCTGGTGCACCTGCAAGTAAGAATATTTATGTTCACAGTAGGGATGTTTCCCTGATGAAATTTTTCCACCGGTTAATCGACGTGTAAAAACACAGGTTGTACCGGTGACCCCGCGGCTGAGGGGTTTGCTGTGAGGTGGCTGTTCGCATGACGCATTTTACTTTGTTTTTAAATAATGGCAATTTGGGAACTCCAATTGCTTGAATGAATGGTGGGTTTATTTCTTTCTTAATAAAAACAAGGGCTGCACGATATGAGGAAAAGCTGCGTTGTGCGATAAATATTTAAATGTGAATGTTATCTATACTGTTCCCATGTCTTGGTGCTTTAACAGGTTCTTTGCGAATCTAAACACTGAATAGCCTATTCCCACTGAATCAAGTATATAGTATACTACACTATTTTTATGTAGACAAAAATATTACTTCGGGATGCACCAGGGCTCCAGACAAAAAATCTATTAAGGATCCATAGGCTACTATGGAGATTAAAACCAGGCGCCACACAACATGAACTTGAAACTACTTTTAGTGATCCTGTTGTATGTTCATCTTCCCCGTCATAGGTTCTGCTCACATAAAGTTTGTTGTTTTTCCTCATAAGCGAGTACATACGGAATCTGCAGACTTTTCATGTTAATTCTGCACGAAAATTTGGGAAAGTTCTGTGGAATAGTATCATATGTGTTTACATTTGTCCACAAATATAATTGTGTGTAAATGTGTTGAAATAGTCTTAAACGCTGTCTGTCTATACTGTATACTTTAATGCTGTTGATAGCAGATTTGGTTCTGCTTTTTAAAAAGAGACGAGAAGCTTTTTTATTGATTGATGCTAAAACGACTGTTTGACTCTGAAAACACCAGAACATTTGAACCAAAAAAAAAAATGTGCATGTCAAGACCATATTGATATATTATATATACTATATGAAAGAGTAAACATTTTATTGCTTATAGAGTTTAAAGCAAATAGAGAGGGGTTGTGTTAATACGTTACTATGTTGATTTTAGTTTGTAATAATGACATTTTTCCTCATGTTCACAACACAATATAAAGATAACTTTAAATAAAACTTAACAAGATAATTTGCATTTGAAATGATCCAGTGGTGTCAAGTAATAGACAGATAAATGACGTCCCCTGAACTTCTCCGTGGTTCATTTCGTTTGAAACATCTCAAATATCACATTGTTCGTCCTCAGACTAAATCTGTCACAGCGAACAGCGCATCATAGTAATGGGCTTGTGTTTGTATATTTGTCAATAACGCCGTGCTGAAGTTTCTTGCGGAGATCTGCGGGCGCTTCTTCCACGCTGCCTTATCGGGCTCTGGTGTGGGATATCGCATGAACGCGCTAAACGTGATCGGTCAAATATATATTACATGCGGGGCATGTAATAAACTGTTTTCCCTTATTCATCGTGTCAGGCTGTTTGTTGCAATGAAGATTCGATGTATCGTTCTGACCTAATAAAAACACACAAAAATAAGATTAATGAAATAAAAAAAATATTTTGCCTTGTTGTGCAAGCACTGTTGAGGCTGCAGTTATAGCCAGAGGGGAACTAGAATCCCCTGGTTAGGCCTGGTTTCCCTTTTTTCCTCCAATGGAGTTTTGGGTTCCTCGCCACTGTTTGCATACTTTTTGCCTGGCCGTAGGGGCTGCTAGATTTTTATAGTTTTATTAAATGAACACTGCATGTAGGAATTTACAGTCTGATATTTGACTCGTGTTTCTCTCTCCTTATCTTGGGTGATGGCCCCTGTGTGTGTGGAGTGTTTTGTGTTTGTGTCTGTCTTCTGTTTCCCTTTGTTGTTTTGACTTGCATAACCTTATATGTGTTGCTTATAGTCAATATTTTCTTGAAAATTGTAAAAAGTGCTATATAAATAAAGTTGCCTTGACTTGACGACAACTATGAAAAGTACAATAACATTTGCTTATATTAAACACAGACCGTACAAAATAATCACAGCGCACATAAAGCAAAAAATAAATATGAAACGTAATTAAAAACATTTGTTAGATAGGTTCCCTTGATAACTAAACGAATTTGACTGTGTAAGGTTGTTCCCCTGTTGTTGTGATTAGGTGGGCTGACATGATTTGGTTTTTTGACACATACCCAAATCATAATCCATATAAACAAAAGACAGGAGTTTATTTAACCTTAAGTGATATCGGTGATAAGGCAGCATTTTTGAGGATCGTTTCACTGCTCTGCTTGTTTTATTGTGTTAAACTACAGCTGTCGTCAGTGTTTTTGTTTGGCAATGGCAGCAGGTACTGTATGTGTTACAATATCAAATTGGAGACTGTGGCAATAAACAACACAACAAGATGATATTTTAAACTCCTTATGTAGCCGAATCTGTACTTATATTGGCCGCCGTCAGTTTTCCTTTTGTTTCAACCTTAAAGGGGTCTATAGAGCAAACCGTCAACAGTGATATGAATAATCATATTTTAGGTTGGACTGTGGTATGCACTCATATGGATGAACCGTGTACTGTAATTCCGGATCAAAGTTTTTATTGGATTGAGAAATCAGTATTTATGTCGAAGCCTGTGGGTGTGTGGACAGTGCTCCAGACGTATGACGCAGCTGTGTCCCGGCTCAGCATCCTTTCCAGATGCACATGTTTTTATTGCTCATGTATTTGATTAAGTATGAAGTTGGAAACCTTCATGCATAAATTCACGTGTGTATGAAAGAAGCTGAGAGATGCTGTTAGCGTGTTCTCACTCTGCGTCTGGTGTGTTTCTCATCAGCGTTCACTAAGATGATCACAGTGAACGGACAGGAGTATTCACTGCAGCTGGTGGACACAGCCGGTCAGGTGAGAACACCTTCACGTGAAATAGATGTTCTGTTGTTTTCTTTTCTTCTGTGGATGTTTAGCTGATCTGAGTGAGCACTGAGGAGAAAGTGTTTGTGTTTCTCCAGGATGAGTACTCCATCTTCCCACGGAGTTACTCTATAGACATCAACGGTTACATTCTGGTGTATTCAGTCACATCAAATAAAAGGTACATTCATACAATTATTCACAACCAAACGGCTGAAAAACAAATATGCATGCACATACAGATTCATCACCTTTTCCCTTATGTCTGTCTGTGTCTTGTTTCAGTTTTGAAGTAATAAAAGCTATCCATGAGAAGTTGTTGGATATGGTTGGGAAAGTACAGTAAGTGTTTGTGTTCTGTGTTTAATAATTGACTATGGTTGTTCTTCTGGGGCCGGTTGCACCAGCTGCTGCCAAATATTTTTGAGTTCAACTTAGTTGAAGCGTAACGTTACGTATAAACGAAATATTTACCCGTCAGAAGTAAGTGTAGGAATAAAATAGCAGACTCACTGAATAAACTGTAGTTTCACTCCACATTCTTCAAAACTTTACACATTATGATCTTGCTGACATTAACAGTACGTACCTTTAAAACATTATGTGATGACATTACTCTATTAGTGTAACAAAAGTTGGCAGTAAAATCAAATGGCTCATACCACATGTCATTTAATAGGCATTACTTTACGGAGCTACATTCTACCTTAGTTACAAACTAGCTAGTAGTTACTAAGCCTCTAGTGTGGACTTAACGTTCTCATTCAAGAAGGATCTTACCAATGTCTGGTGCCACCCCACCTGAAGATTATTGGAGATCTTTATCAGATGTTTTTTGTTTCTCAGACTGTTCTTGTGTTTTCTGGCAGAGTTCCCATAATGCTGGTGGGCAATAAGAAAGATCTTCACATGGAACGGTAGGTGTCATCAGTGATGAATGTGATGTTTCCACACGAGAAGAATAAAGTACAGTCATTAAGATGAAAGTGTGATGTGCTGTGGTTTAGTGTCTTTAATGATCTATTTATGGGTCTTTTGCTACTGGAGGAAAATTAAACGGACGTAAACTTTTATAGGTCGTGTGATGTCATTGGTTCAGATGACGTCTGTTTGAACCTTCCATGTTTATCAAAATCTCCCACAACCCCTTAAACTTCCGCCCCACTGCAAACCTTTGAACTCTTCAGACTGGGAACCAGCGGACCACACATCTCTCATGAATGCCTGTGTGTGTGTGTTTGATTAGCATTAGCTATGACTTGATCTCTCTGGAACAGATGTTTTAGTGCTCCGATTAACGGATCTCAGTCTTGTTACCCAGAATGCATTTTGAAGTGTGGTGAACATGATGTTTTGTGAGTGACGTGTTTGTTCTACATGTCCAAGTGATATAAAGCAGGTGTCCCAACTCTACAGACACACATCAGGCAAACATGGGCAGTGAGCAACACCTTAGAAACCACCCAGAATGCCATAGCAACCCCACAGAATTGTACTGAAACTACAAGCTGCTATCAACACACTTACTACACATCAGGTCAATGTAGTAAATCCAGTGTAGTTCTCCTATTTGAATATAAATCCCAGTTATCCTCAGGGAATGAACAGGAAGTCAAAGGATCGTTAGCTCCACAGGATGTGAATATTACTGCTGGTCACATACCTGAGCTCTGTGGAGATGATCGTGAGACGTGTGCAGTAACTGTCAGGTGTTGCTACGGCTCAGGTTAACGTCTGGGATTCATTTTGAAGTTCTGCTTGTTTGTCACAGACCAGGTGAAGACGTTCAGTCTTATTTTGAGTGTGTGAGACGTGAGTTTAGTGTCAGAATGTGGTGTTGTGTGTGAGAACCTTCTGGTGATTCTTTATAGCAGATAGAATACAAATACTTTCCTCATTTTACGTTGTGTTACTGTGTGGGTTTGGGGTCACATAAATATTTCTAGTTTTAATGGATGACTGACATCTCTCTCTCTCTCTCACAGTGTGATCTCTTGTGAAGAGGGTAAAGCGCTGGCAGATTCATGGAACGCAGCGTTCATGGAGTCCTCAGCAAAAGAGAACCAGGTGATGAGATGTTTTCTGTCTAATGTTTCAATCTTCATCAGATATAAAGTCATTCAGACTGTTATAGATTTATATTTTAATATAAATGTCTTCAGTTTTTGCCTTGTAGATAAAACGTACCTGCAAAATAAAAAATGGTTCATTTATGTGAATCATATAAATCCGAAGAGTTTTACCATAAGTGGGCGGTCTTATGCGTCTACTCTACAGTGTCTGAAACATCTTTGGTCCAGCACCTGGATTCCTTTGGCCAACCAGAATGAAGATAACAGAATCACACGTTCTAACAGTCATGTTTGCACCTGTGAAGAGCATTGCTGAAAGGGATGAACGAGGTGTCGTTCACAGAGAACATGCCGTTGATATTTATCATTTAGTTCACCCTGTGATTGAAACGAGTTTCTTATGAGAGACATTTAGAATTTCCACTTCTGGAGCTCTCTGCCCATCTTAGTAAGACACTTGGGTGCGATTGAGATTGGAAGCTGGAGTTAACAGATGGTATTTAATCATTATTTTAGAGGCTGTTTAATTTGCCTCATAAAACATTAATATGTCTTCAGGAGCCGCGGGATTACTTTTCCTTTTTATGAAAGCTCTTAAAAACTCTTATAACTCGCATCAATCAGGTCCTGCACTTTATCTCTCTTAATAACTCTCTTAACATCAGTCCAGCACTTATTTTTCTCAATCCTACATGTTTTAAAGCGTAAACCTCAGACGCACAAGCACTTTGCTTCCGATGGACACGCATCCAGTTTGTATTGGGAAAGATTTGGGGAGATGCGCCTTTCAGAAAGCGCAAACCAATGAAGGTCATTTTAGATATTTAATTACGACTTTGAGCATTTGGGCTTGTGAGATGATGGCCAATGTATTTATTTTTGATGAAAATCTCCATAATTTTCCCTAAATAGTGTCCTGGGATTAGCTTCCACTCCACAGGTGTCATGTTCTGCACTTAAAAAACGTGTGCAGGCCAAAAGCCTGAAGAAAATGACAATACAGTTTTAGAAAAAACATGTAGCTCCTGATTCCTGATGTAGGGTTATTTGAAACTTTAGTCATTTAGCAGACGCTTTTATCCAAAGCGACTTACAAAGAGTTCGGGAGCAATAAGTTTTTGGTCTATAACATACAATTTGACCACCCGGTAAACTTGATTCAGGTGTTTCCAGATGCCTCTGGACACGACCGCTTTTATTGTGAGATCTGGAGTCATTAGCGGTGGTGTTTGTTTGTTTCAGCCGGGCTGCTCCGGTGATTTCTGTCCTATTGTCTGTGGTGAGATCGTGTGATAAATGAATGCGTTTGGTGTGTTTTCAGACCACTGTGGAGGTGTTCAAGAGGATAATCATGGAGGCCGAGAAGATGGACGGTGGAGCTCCACAGGGTCGGACGTCTTGCGTCGTGATGTAGATAACCCCGCCCTTCCTGACATGGCCCCGCCCCTCTCCCACAGTCTGCCCCACCCACCGGAGAACAGCACAAACTTTTCTAGCAAGCTTGTTTGTTTGTTTGTTTTCTGGTGTTTGGGGTTAATATAGCAGCTGTGATTTGTTTTCTTTGGTCTATTTTATGGTGAATAAATGGCTTAGCTTTGGAATTACAGAATTTGAACAGGGTTAAAGACACTTACTATGAGATGTTTGCTAGAAAAGTCTGTTTACAGAGCCCACCGCACCCCTTTCTCTCTCTCTCTCTCTCTCTCTCCCTCTCTCCCCCCGGCCGCACGACAGCAATGGACACTGGGAAATCCCTCTACTTGAAGTGGCTAACTGCCTGTTTTTCTCCAGAGTTTGGCTTTTCCTTTTAAACCTTTTTTTATACTTCATATCACCTTCATTTAAATTTTTTTAGTTGGTTCATTTCATTTTCTTTCAATTTTATTCTTTGGGGAGAAAATCATTCGGCGGCATTAACACGCGTCTGCTTTCTGCCTCATCATAATCTTCAGCCTTATGTCTCTTTTCTACCTCTCATCTTCCTCGCTGTCTCAAACCCTGACAAATTTGTATATTGTGTTTCTTAAACGGTAATTATAGCCAAAGAAGTCTCAGCGTTCAGGAGTGAATGTTGTTGAACTTTTTTGATTGTAAAATCAATAAACACATGCATTTTGTTTCACTACAGCTCCGGTCTGTTGTCTTGATTTTCTTGTGAACCATTTTAACCAGAGATTTAAACGCACTTTTAAAGATTTGATGAGCCGTTTTTTGAATGTGTTCAACTTTCTGTTATTGAATTCATCTTATGAACGTGAATCTAGCCGAACTCATTCAGGTCGTATTTTAGTTTAAGCATGAGCTTTTTCTTTTAGTCAAACTGTTTGTAGGCTTTGTGTGAGTCATAAGTGTGACTTGCCCTATAATTATTACTTATGAATTTGATATTGGTCATATCAGGTGACTGATTCCGTCTTCAGCATTATTCAAGGTTTAGCATGGATGCAAAGCAGCGTTAATGTTCCACAATGTGTTCTCAGTAGAGTTTACTGTATCATTATTAGTTTACTGTCATCAATTCAGATTCAAATGTCAAAAATTTGACATTATAAAAAGATCAAACTGAATTGAACAGTGATTTTCTCAATTATGCATTGTTGTAAAGCAGCTTTACATGACATTAAAACAGGAGGAGATTGATGCGGTTTCATATAATGAAGAAACAGTTTATATCATGATGGGGAGATTTGATTCAGAACTGATGGTGTCCAGTAATGATCCACCAGCTGTTGCTATGGTCATCCATGTGGTTGTCAGGGTGATGCATACTGTTACTTCACTCAAAAATAATTCTGTGGGTTTAGTGAATATCACAGCTACATTACCTTTTATAAAATCATTTAACAGTGTTTTTTTTAAATCCAACATTATCCATCATTTCTAATTTACATGTATTATTTAAGTCATTTGTAACATACAATTAAATGTTTCTATTAGAATTCAGCAAAAATATTGAGTTACTTAGATTGACTTAATTTAAACAGTATTTTTTATTGATTTCACAGCTTTAAAATGTACTAAATATTTTGTAGTAAAATGTTCCAAAACTTCACTCTTCAAGTCTACAATAGTTCGATGGTGATAATTTCACCCTAAATATATAACTATATATTATATACTATACTCTTTAAGAACTAATTCTTAAAATCCTCACAGAGGAGAAATCTTCCAGTTTTCGAACCTCCGGCTGTGATCTTGACGTCACGGAGCTCATTAAGTACAGAAATCAATAAATCGTTTGTTGTTTAAGAATAAAAACCGAGAGATTGAATCGTCTCTTTCCCGTGAGCGAAACAGAAGCGTCCTCACAAAGTCCAGCAAAGCAAAATGTATTGTGGTGTGATGTGAATGTCAACATCAGCAGTCAGAACAGAAAGTGTGTGTTAAGCAGAAGCTCTAAACCCTCTATTGTCATTCTTTTGTTGGCTTGATCTCGCGAGATCTCCACGCTCACCGCCGGCCGTATATATTGAGGTGTCCAAATTTTTCACTGTTACTCATCACATCCGTGGGTCGGCTTGGACACAATCCAGTGGAAAATGTCACAGTATTCTGGAAAGGTAAGAACCTGATTGGTCATGGCCAACATTAAAGTCACGAGTTGATGTAGATCCACTGTTAATAAT
Source organism: Barbatula barbatula (assembly GCF_947034865.1). Lineage (NCBI taxonomy): Eukaryota > Metazoa > Chordata > Actinopteri > Cypriniformes > Nemacheilidae > Barbatula > Barbatula barbatula. The sequence continues at coordinate 800,890 of NC_136786.1, forward strand.
GCTATAGATGAACTGAGGTCTAAAGCAGCACTGATAATGTATTAATAAAGGGCCTGAAAATAAAAATGTCATTCAGCAAAATTGGCCTAAAGATTTCTTAAAGAGTGTCATGAGGTTTCCGAAAGCAAACGTGATGTTTTGCAAAGCTTTGTCATAATTCTCAAACAAAAGTGATTTGCAACTTGTGTAAGCGCTTAACAGTCTGTTGGTTGCTTGTATAACTTAAGTTGGACTTGACTGACCCACAACCACAGCTGATGTTCCTGAAAGCCTAAAGCCTGGTGTGTGTGTTTGTGATTTTTCAGATCGTGTTTTATGAAGGCAGGTGCTTCACCGGACAGAGGCTGGAGGTTTATGGAGACTGTGATAACTTCCAGGATCGTGGTTTTATGAACCGAGTGAACTCCATCCGTGTGGAGAGCGGTGCTTGGATCTGCTACGATCATCCGGACTTTAAAGGTCAGCAGTACATTCTGGAGCGTGGAGAATACCCAGAATTCCAGCGCTGGAACACCCATAATGATCACATGGGCTCCTGTAAACCCATCAGGATGGTGAGAAACAAACCATTTCAGATCGTTGAAGTGTGTTCTGGCCTGTGAGGAGTTAGAAACAAAGACTTCACAGTCACGCCACAGACCAAGAAGCGTTCAGTCATAGGTTCTGATGCCTTTACCCTAAATGAACGATGTACAGTAGTGAGTTTTCTGAATATCTAGGATGTTTCCGTAAACTTCAATCATTTAAAATGACTCCCAGAGAAGTGCACTTTGTGTTGAATCACAAGTAGGCTCATTTGAAAATGTTTCAATTGTGTTGAAGTGATCTCATTTAAAGCTTTGATCAGTAGTTTCAGAATGGGATGAATCATCCGTATATTTGTAATCATTATACACATTGATGTTTGTAGCACGGTGAGCACTACAGGATGGAGATTTTCGAGGGTTGTAACTACAGCGGTCAGTGTATGCAGCTGTGTGATGACTGTCCATTCCTCCAGAGCCGCGGCTTCAACACTAACTGTGTGAACTCCGTCAGAGTCTTCGGTGACGGAGCGTAAGTTCATTTCACACACACCCATTTATCACACGGGTGACATTCACACACAAAGCTTGGTGGTTTATATGTAAACACAGCTGTGCGTTTGAAACTATGATCTGTGACCTGAAACATGTTTTATAGCTAATTCTGACTTTAAATTATTGAGCGTTAAATATAAATTTAATTAAATATTTGATCATCTTTATTTGCAGTTTACTGAAGTAGTTCTGCTGTTTGATGAGTTATGTTTTTGCAGATACAAAAATGTCATAATCTCATTCAAGCTGTGTATCATCATATGAGATCATGAAATCATGTTTTTCAGCTGGGTGATGTATGAAGAGCCAAACTTCAGAGGTCGCATGTACATCGTGGAGAGGGGAAACTACTGCAGTCATAATGAATGGCAGGCGCAGACCCCCAACATTCAGTCCATCCGCAGGGTGGTCAACTACTTCTAACCCTCCATCATCTACCCTTCCCTTTCTCTGAACATGTCAAATAAACACAACAAACTGAACCTCAACTATTTTATCACACAACAGCGTCCGTGTCCATCTCTTCCACTTCACTTTCTGCTGGAAATACTACAGTACACAATCCTTCAGTATCACAGTATTAACAGCTGATCCTAACACTGCTTTATAGCTCTATTATAACATACAGATCAACACAAACTAAAGCTTTTTACAATCCGGACTCTGACCGACAATCTACGAAGAGATATTTTAACAAATTAATGAGAGAAACTGCTTCTTAAATCACACGATCAAACACAGACACCTTCCACAACCTTTATTGCAAATTCCCTTTGGATATGATTTATGAACTTGAACGTAAAGATTTGAACAAAGTAAAAATCGATATAATGCTTTTAAATGAACCGAATCTCTGCATGAAAGCTGATCTGATGTGAAAGCAAAACACATTCTACATCATGTACTTCAAAAGACAAGCGTGAGAAATGAATCAAAAAAGAATCGAAAAACATTATTTCTATTGCAGTAGCTGTCACAAGGAAGAACTTCACAGAACATTTCCTTGATAATATTATTATATAAATGTATAAATGAAAGATCATCAAATGTTCTTTTGCCGTTCAGTGTTATTAATAAACAGGCAACACTGGAATAACCTTTAAAGAACGTTTCTTCTCTGTACGTTCATGTGGGTCATTTCTCCAGGTAAGATCGCAGTTGTGCGATGAGTTCCTGCTCCTCATCCAGACTCAGGTCCAGATAATCTTCTTCATGTCTGGGAATGTCTCCTAAAACCTCGTTCACAAGCTCCTCATCCAGGGGACTTGACACGGATGCTGGACATGAACACAGACATAAACGTCTTCATTGAAGACACACCGAGCCTTCAGTGAGAATATGAGAAGTGTAATGGGTGCAGATGCTCACGGGGGTCTGAGGAGGTGCTGGGCTCTTCTGATGAAGGTGAAGGTGGAGACTGTGACGTCCCCTCATCACCCGTCAGAGATGAATAACACATTTCTGTCTACAACACACAACAACACACAACGTCAGATGCGTTCACAAACACGAGACTTTTGATTCCTCTGGAGGTCTCACCTGATCCGGTGTGTGTGCAGTCTGAACCTCAGCGCGATCTAACAGAGTCTGGACGCAAAGACATAACAGGTGAAGTGAGTTTCGGAGAGATTTCACATTTATAAAACAACACATCACTGGTGTTTTGTTTTTTTACCCCGTAAGCTTTGTCTATATCTCCTTTGGCCTGATGAAGAGCTTTAGTGGCGTCTCTCTTACTGTAACCCAACTCAACCAGCGTGTTAATGTCCAGCAGACGCCGTCTCCTCTTCTCACGCTCTCTCTCCTTCATCTCCTCTTTCTCCTGACAGACAGATGCATACATACATCAACATTCTCATCATTTATTCTCTCTCATGCGTTTGTAGTTTCTGGTAGATAATGTTTGACTGTTGGTGATCGCAACAGGCTTTTATGTCAGAATTAAAGACCGTAGTGGTCGGAAAGCGGTGTGTTTACAGCAGGATATTATATCTATGTAATGCTTATTAGTCAATGGAGTTCAGTGTAGTTCAATATATCTTCTGTTGTGTTCTGAAGAAGAGACAAAGGTTTGACACAAGGACGAAGAAATGATCTTTTAAAGCGTTTGTGTTCAGAGACCTTTCTCCTCTGTGTGAGGTGGAGCGCGGCCTCATCGATGTTCCCTCGACACGCTCTCAAACCCAGTCGAGCTTCCTGATCAGGAAATCCCAAACTCATCAGCTGATTCAGCTTCTCTGGATCTAAACACAGCCGGCCGTACAGATCCTGAACCTGTGCAAACATCCGCTCAGTATCAAACACCGCCACTATAGCCTAATACATCAACATAATAAAAGATGTCTAGGTGTAAATAAATATTTGAGAAATAAACGGCAATATGATCTTTTCCTTCAAACATCTGCCATATGAGCCACATAGATTCTAATGTCCCATAGAACAGACATTAAAAGACGCCTGTCTAAATGTTGATGATGTGATTCATAGATGTAAGCATGTAGCGTGTCGTGTGTCTGTGATGTGTAATTCAGATGAGATGTTGTGTTCTTACTTTGTTAAGCAGGTGAGATGCTTTGTTCTCATCTCCAGTGTGATATGCCAGTGAACTCTGAAGAAGATATAGCCTCAAAAACAGCACGTCCTCTCCTCCGGTGTGTACCTGACACACGCACACAAACAAACACATGATCATAGTGCACAAACACATGTAATGATGCTGAGAAGGTGTGTGTGTGTGTGTGTTTCAGACCTTGATCTGCTGCAGTCTGCTCTGCTGATCTCCGTAACACCTCTGAAAACGTCTCTCTGCGTTCTGAAGTCTGTTTTTGGCGTCATCCAGACACGAGAGTTCATTCAGCAACTGATAACACCACACGATATCCAACTGAAGAACCGCAAAATTATCCACCGTGTTGAGAATCGATGAGTCACACTTACTGCAACACAAACACACATGGACAGAGAACATGAGAGACAGAAAGACGGACAGAGATTGACTTTGACGGGTGCGATGATGTCGTACTTAAACTGTTCATCCGCCCTCAGCAGGTACCACAGAGCAGAACTGTTCTTTCTCTTCTTCATCAGCGCTCGTCCTTTCTCATGGAAACCCATGGCCATGATCAGAGCCTGACACACACACACACACACACACACACATCAGATGTATTTATTCCCACATGTGATGAATGATGGTATAAAGGGTTTTGACAGATTGAAGTGAATGACCTTTCTCTCAGTGTCAGGAATCTGGAGCGGATTGCCTTTCTGATCAGCGATCTCCAGGAAGGGAGTGGTGGCCGGATCTTCACTACCATCTGAAGAGAAAATACATGATGAATCACATAATACTGATAAAAATCTCAGAGCCGGAAGTAAACCACACGCTAGGTCACCTCTTTCTGACAGAATCTGAAAGCCTTTCTGAGCTCTCTCCACTCCTTCGTCTTCAGAGCGTTTCTCTTTCTCTCCCTCCAGCATCTCATTCCTCTCGTTCACAGACGACACATTCAGCACCATGATCTTACTGTTGTTCTTTACGTTCTGCTCATCAAGTCTCTTCTCTTCAACATCAAAAGACAGAACAACACACAATATGTCACTTTCATATACTGTACGTCTGCATGTGAAAAACACAATAAAGTAATTTACAGACGCTAAACACACAAATACTGTACTGTGGTCAATAGAAAATATGAATACTGTACCCGGGGCCAATGTTTTTCCTTTCAGAATGAGATTGAAGTGCTCTAATCCAAACCGTTTACTGATCCTTCAGGATGAACACAGAGACAGAGATCGCATTAAATGCCATCAGAAATCCCCTTCATTTTTAATCTCAAACACATTCACACTTACTCTTTCCTCAGCTCGTGAGCGGTGATGTCCAGTTTGGTTTTGATAGAATCTTTCCTCATCTTTATAAATACACAAATATCAGAAGAGAACCCAGTAAACATAATAATTTCCAAACATGTGACCAGCTGTCCTTTCCTAAATGTCGTTCTGCTTGAGTAAATGATGTTATGTGACCTCGTGACGGCATTTATACAACCGACCAAAAATTATTCCACCACCTTTAAAGTCAACAAGAAACATCTATTTGACCTAAATATTAAACAGGTACTGAAGACATCTGGGGCTCGTTTCAGAAAGGAGGTTTAGGGAAAGTTCTGAGTATATTAACCCTGAAATGGGGGAAACTCTGGGTTATCAGTTTCAGAATGTGAGGTTGAGCGTCACTCAAGGTAAGATTACCCAGAGTTTATAGAACTAACTCAAATCAGCTGTTCTGAAACCAAAAACTCAAAATTTCTCATTTCTAAGTAAACCAACTCTGAGTTCAAGGTTGGTTGAACCTCCTTATTAAACAGGCCCCAGGTTATAAGAATATTGTGTGCACTCGTGTATTTATCATAATAAGAAACATGTTTTGAAAGAATGAATAGGGTCCTCTTTGTTTTGCTAGAAAAAAAACGTACACTAAGCCTCTCTCTTCTCTCAACAGGTGTTGTTCTAGCTTTTGTTGAAACTAGTATCTTTGTATTAGCACCTATTGTATTATTGCTCTTTTATGACATATCACTTATTGCTCCCTGAACTCTTTGTAAGTCACTTTGGATAAAAGCATCTGCTAAATGACTCAATGTAAATGTAGATGTTGTCTGACACCTGAGTTTCTTTAGGCAGGTGAAGCTCCAGCGTGGCCACAGACGTCTCTCTGTACTCTTTATTTCCTTCACCTTTCATCACGGTGTCTGACTGGATGATCTCAAGAGCTGATCGCACAACATCCACTGCAAATCCAGTGACTGAAGCATATCTGACAGCCAGATCCTGAATACAAAACTCAAACAGCATCAATGAGCTCAAACTCTGGTGGTTTACAGCTTTTTCTGACAGACAACTGGGACACAATCTGTAATGCGAATGATACAACTACTATCTGTATATGCATACAAAGTCAGGACAGTAAAATAAATAGGCTTATCAACTTTACAAAGGGAGGTGGTTTTGTGGTTGCTGGGTGTACAATCAAACTGTAAATTCACATCCAGTAGAAGCTCATAGGTCCCAATTCATATTATAAACCAGAAACATTCCCATTAAAACCATTGAATCCATTTGAGGCTAAAGGGTGAATGTGTGTCACCTGTATGTGCTGATGGTCAATGGTGAAGGGTTCGAGCCACAGACGAATGTTGTCCTGTCTGAGCTGAGCGATCAGACGAGCCTGAAGATGTTCATCCATCCTTTAAAACACTGAGAGACAGAGAGACAGAGAGAGAGAGACAGAGAGACAGAGAGACAGAGAGACAGAGAGACAGAGAGAGAGAGACAGAGAGAGAGAGAGAGAGACAGAGACAGAGACAGACAGAGAGACAGAGAGACAGAGACAGAGACAGAGACAGACACAGAGACAGAGACAGAGACAGAGACAGAGACAGAGACAGAGAGAGAGAGAGAGAGAGAGAGAGAGAGAGAGAGAGAGAGAGAGAGAGAGAGAGAGAGAGAGAGAGAGAGAGAGAGAGAGAGAGAGAGAGAGAAGAACAGGGTTACTCAGACTGAAAAAGAAAGTGAAAGCCGCGCCTGTTCATGGAAAACCCCGACACATCACATACAAGATGAACTATTTAACCCGTCCAGCATCTGTCTGCGGGTTTATTCATCTACACATAACATACAGTATGTAAGCCACAGTTAACGTTTATTCAGTGCGTACAGAGTCTAAGTCGGATTTCAATCTAAACGCTCAGCATTAAAGCTCATTCACGCGCGGATAACAAATACTTCAATATGTTAAAATATGTCTTTATATATGAATGCCATTGTTGTAAATGTCTAATGTGCGTGTCTAACCTGCTGGGCGACGCGCACCATGTGACGGTTGTTTTGATTTCATTTCTCTTCCGGTGACTCGGGAGACGTGAGACAGTCTCGCGATATTTGCTATCATGCTATGGGTATGCGCGCGCAGAGTCATGTGAACCGCGAGAACTGAACCGCAGCGTGAAAATTAGAAATGTAGTTTTATTGAATTGATACTCCATATAGGAATTTATAGTGTGTTTAATATTAGACCTGTGTTTCTCTCTTCTGTGTGTGCGCATTAGTATGGCGTCCCATTCGGTCCAAAAATATGACTAACCAGCGCACACACGTCTCACTGAACGTGACGTCTGCGTCTTGAATTCAATGCAATAAATAGCAGAATTTAAAAAAAGTTAAGACGCGGAGTTAGACGTTCAGTGAGACGTGTGTGTGCTGGCTAGTCATTTTTTTTTTTGGACCCTTTGGAACGCCATACATGTGCACGTGTGTGTTAGTGCGTGTGTCTATCTTCACCTGTGTTTCCGCTTTGTTGTTTTGACTTGTATAACCTTATATGTTTTGCGCTATATAAATTAAGTTGACTTTTAGTCACTTTCGTATAAGTCAAGATATATACAAGGTTGACTGAAGAAAGTACAATACACATAAACTCGAGTGCAGATGCAGAATGTATAGATATACTAGCAGAGGTGAACAGATCCACACTAGTGATACTCTGAGCTTCATGATTCATCATCGTTTGGATCAGATGTCATTGTTTTGTTGTTTCGGGTTCTAAAGGTTTTTTGACTTAATCCTGTAACATTATGAAAACACACTCTCTACAGTTGTATGACCCTGAGCTTGTGTGTTACTGGTAACTTTTCTTGCCTTTGACAGAGATGAAAAACGGATCTTGACATCTAGAAGAGTAATTTCTGCTCCAAACACCAGGCCTGCTTCACAGATAGAGGTGAAGATGCTCTCCATTTCTCCATAGTAGAAATAGTTGTTGTTTTGCTGTATGAGATTCATACATTTGAAACACGAAACAACAGACTCCGGATGAATATGTGGTGTTTATTTTCTATACCATAAACTTTGACATACACCATCAGTCTTTAAAGAAAAACATCAAACAATCTCCCCTTTAGAAACCTTTAATACATTCAGTTTATAAACGGTGTGTGTCATGTGAGAACATTGTGCTTTAATTATTACAAAATATATATATTATTGAACGTACAAATCAATATCATTCACACAGTTATAGCCTGTAGACCCTCTTTGAACTCTCCGATGTTTATGAAGCTTTTAAAATTCAATTTTTGTTCTTGCCTCTTGAATTTCGTCTCATTGCCATCATAAGATTTTCTGACTTAAGTGCGTTATTGGTTAAAATGAAGAATACAAGCCAAGCCTCCTGGCTGTCTCAGACTTCTTCAGACATTTCTTCTGAGGGAAGGGGTAATATTGTGATCCTGCAGGTGTGGGACAGGACCGATAGCTCCCAAAACTCAGCTGACGGGACAGAAGTGCAGGTGAGGACATCTTTCTGGAGCTCAGACCGCTGCTGGTCATTGACGTGCTGTTGTTGAGACTGAGACTTCTGTCCTGAGATACATACTCACTTAGATCTGTGCTGGACTCAGCGCTGGACACAGAATCATCTGTGACATCATCACTGAAGTCTGACGTGTTGGATGTGTGTGTCGTGCGGTACACGTCCAGGTGTGTGCGCCACAGGCCGCTATTAGAGTCCTCAGTCGAGTTAAACTGTGTTTCTGGGACAGAAGTGTCTGATAAAGGTGTTTGTTTGATCTGGGTTACAGGAACCACGTCCACTAGAGTTCTGCTGCATATCTCCTCACTGTTTACATCTGTGAATAAATAACAGAATGTGTTCAGTAAATCCAATATCAGTTTGTGCTGTGTGCGTGTGTGTGTGACTTTCGTTAAAATCATGCTCTGTTACAGCAGATAATGAATATGTCATTAACACGTGTATTTGGCACTCATTTATTTAAAGTGACCGGCTTAACCCATAATATAATAACGCTATTATCTACCAGTTGAGCTCCAGGACTCCACTGAGTCTCTTTATTGAAAAAGGGTTCATCTGTAAGTACATGACAAATAGACGGCTGTTCCGTTTGAAATCAATGAAAGTTCTCTTCTTAGCAAACTGTTTGTTTATGCAATATGAGAAACTGAAAAGAAGGAAACAAAACATAATTGTGAGAATGTTTTTCTCCAGTTAATAAAAAACAATTTGCACATCAAACATTGTCTGTTGTGGTCATTCGCGTCCAGAAATAACGATACACACACTGACCTTATTAGGTTTTATCACAACGAGAACCTGACTTCTGTTAAACATTAACTAAATAAGTAACAACACAAAATATCCTTGCAACGATACATTACGATTTATTTTTATATACAATATCATCTTAAAAATATAACAAAGTAATGCAAAATAAAAAAAGTAATTAACAGGTACTGTAATTCTGATTTAAGTATTTTGAATGCAACAAAACAAGCAGTTTAAGTTGTGTTATAATAACTGTTCTAGTGCTTTATTCAGAAAATGACGCTCAGAAGATTTCTTCACCTTTCTTGAACAACAGCACTTGAGGTTCTCGTCTCTGTTTGTCTCTGATGGAGTTGTATTGCTCTTTAAGGAGTGTGATGTCCATCCGAATGTCCATGCTGCTCTGATCTTCATCTGCTGAGAAAGATTTCCTCATCTCTCTCCAAACCTCTGCACACGTCAGACATGAACCGCAACAACATGGCAACATCCTGTCAACTGTGCTTTTATTAAAGCATGATCATAAAACACAGCTTGATATAGAGTATTCCCAGCTGGAGAGTTGTGCAGCTGCACTATGTGTTTTGTGGGCTTTGCCAGCCAGAGTTGTGACAAAGTGCAAACAAAAGAGCCATTCAATGTTGTTCTTGAGTTTGCAAGGAGCTGATCGAGTAGTATTTAGAAGAGATATTTGCAATCATATTATTAATGCAAACGTGGAATTATAGGAAGACTTTGTTGGTTCGTTTTTTTCTTGCATTGCAAAATTTGAGCTTTGCATTCATTTGGGTTATAAAGTAACTGAGCTGTGCAGTCTTAGCTCTTGTGAGTTTCTGGATGTCTGTCATCATGTTTACACAGTGATGTTGACAGTGGGTGAAGTGAACAAACTCAATCATTCTAACGGCTGCCTCGTTGTGTTGAGTTTAGGATTTATTTGCAAACATTTATTTTATGCCTTTCTCCCAGTATTAAAAATAAAGCAATATGCAACGCTTACATCTCCATTTGAATAACGCTGTTCAATGTGCTCTTTTATTAGACTGAGATCATTTAAACACTACCAGGAAAGGTGTGAAGTGATATGTATATGTATATGACTTTGTAAATGTGATTTGAAATTGAGTTTTTTCTTGTGAAGCAGTTTGTGTCTTGCACACGCCCACTGGCACTTCCATGAATTGTCTCTCAGACATTCGTCCATTTCCTGAAAAGTGCTGAAATGACAACAAGCTTAGTTTGCACATAATTTAAGCTGTTTCAAACATGTTTTGTCTAGAGAACATGAGAATAATTAAACAGCTGAAACAGCATGAGCCGCAGGTTAGATGTACGTTGGTACGTAAAACGTGGTCAATGTCCCTTTAACGCGCTTTTATGAATATTCATAACATTCAACGATGGTACCCTAAAGACCCTTGTGATTGGCTGGCGGAGGTTTGACTCATGAATATTAACAGAATCACATGGCCCAGGCCGTCCATTGAGTTGACCTCATACGTCACGACGTCTCATCCGTGACGTAAGATCTGCTACAGTTGTCGATGGTGTTTGTAGTTTTCAGCGGGATGTTTGATGGATTCGCGTGCGGATTATTTCCTCGGTTTTGATTTCAGCACGCAGCAGGTGTGTGTGTGTGTGTGTGTGTGTGTGTGTATCACAGTGATGATTTGTTTATCAGTGGACTGTCTAAAGTACTGTGGTGATACTGTAGTACAGTGACGGGTTGTCATGTGTCATGTCCTGGTTTTATTTCTCTTAAAGTTTGGTCATCATGGCGGATTCATCAGCATTTGTAATGGTTAAACTACTGTAGTGAGACTGTGGGAAATGTATGGTTACTATGGTAAAATGGTGAATATATTTTGTAAGGACGAAACGGTGTTCTGATGTTGTGTGAGTGATTGTTTGGATGTGTTTAAGCTGAAAGTGATCGCAGTTGATGGAAATCTGGAGGTGATTCATCAGAATGCTGTTCATTTCGACAGCGAGCTGCAGGAGTTCAGGTATCATCATGCATTCACACTGCTTCAATAATCCTTATCACTGTAGAAACATACAGACTGTAAATACAGAGCAATGTTTTCACAGGACTCGTGGGGGAGTTCATATTCATGATGATAGACTTACAGTAACATCACCTGTACTGATGTGGGTGAAGGTAACCCAGTGATCTCATGATCAAATACTTCACTTCAGTCTTAAAGAATGTATATTATACATTGGCTGTTTAGATTTAAAATAGTTTTATGATAAAGAAGGAGTATGTTTGTCCAAAGCTTTGACAGCTGGTGCAAACATTCATTTTTAACATGTAATTCATTCGGCAGACACTTCTATCCAAAGGGACTTACAGTTGATTTAAAGTATGCAGTGAATGAATTCAGTTCTCCGTAAGAGTATAGCAATGTCACCGTTTAACACCATCAAAAATATTGTCTGTGTGCTGTGTGATGATGAACCCCGTCCTTTGTGTTTTTATACCAAAACCTTTTGAGATTTCTGCTGATTGTAGTAATTGTCAAATCAGCGGTTTGTTTTCTGACCGCAGGCACTCGATGTCCTCCTGAAGAAAATGAGCGACTCAGGGTTTGACTTCTCTCGTGTCCGGGCCATCTCAGGCAGTGGACAGGTGACTTCTGCATACACGTCACCATTCATCTTTCACTGAGTTCTGTTATTCTGGTTAAATCTCATACGATTTCAGTGCAGGTCTGGAAAATGACATTGAAAGATGTCAACATGTGTGTGTTCATTGAAATCTGTAATTGATCTTTTTCTAGCAACATGGCAGTGTGTACTGGAGAACGGGTGCGAAACAAACCCTGAATCATCTCGACCCAAAGGAACCTTTAAACATTGTTTTACAGGTGACAAAGTTTGTTTCTCATGTACTCACAACTCTTTCTCACTGTTTGTCCAGAGTCTAATGTCCAGCAGTTAGGGGTTAATACTTTACCTAATGTATGATGACAGGAGAATTGTGGATCACAAATCTATTTATCTTTTATTTAAAACGAACACTCATAAGTTAAAGGCGGTACTACAATTATTTTCAATCATGTGTTATTATAAATATGTGTATGTAAAATATGTAAAATGAGCTTCTTAGATTCTCTCAATTCCAAACTATAATTCATTCTTTAACAAGGTTATGTTCTGTAGGAGTGTTTTTCGGTTCGGGACAGTCCGGTGTGGATGGACTCGAGTACCTCAGAACAGTGTCAGTGTCTGGAGGCTGCAGTAGGGGGCGCTCAGAATCTCGCTGACATCACCGGCTCAAGGGCTTATGAGGTGTCCTTCACACCTGCTCCGTTCATATGACTGCTTCACATTGAATATAATTCACAGAATAATCTCTTGATATGTTTTCAGCGCTTTACTGGGAATCAGATCTCCAAGATGTCTCGATTGAAGCCAAGTGAATACAGCGAAACAGAGGTACAGTTTTAAGCGTCAGGTTAACTATATGCTTGTGTGCTTTTATTTGACAAAACAAACTTCTATGCCCTCACATGTGTTCCTGTAGCTCATCTGATAGAGCAAAGGTCATGGGTTTAATCCCAGGGAACAAACATGGGACTTGAATGTGTTGTAAGTTGCTTCCCACCTGAAAAGTAGTCAACTTACGATGTCAAACCGTTTCAGTAGGAAATACAGTACTGTAAATCATCAATACCCATTCATTTAAAGTACCAGTGAAATATTCATCGTTTATTGTAAAGAGTTTATCAATGTGTGTCATTCTCTTATTAAAATTCATGTTCTCGCATAATCATTATTTAAAATCTGAAAATGACTACTTCCGGTTCACAGGGACTTTAAGACACATTTAAAACGTTCTGTATGGGTTATTGATCAAATATTCTTGGCACTTTATCTTTTGTTTTGCTGGACTGAAAGAGCGTCGAGCTCACAATGAAAGTCTGAGCATGAATGAAAGCTTAAATGAACACATGAAAGTGTAAATGTTTGACATGTAATGTGGTGTGATTTACAGAGAATATCACTGGTCAGTAGTTTCGCTGCTTCTGTGTTTCTGGGTGACTACGCACCGATCGATTACAGTGATGGTACATTTATTTCTCTGTTCTTTACACAATGACTCCGGGTAGCACCTTCATGTGTCGTCTGATCTGATTCTTCTCTGTGACCTTCAGTTCTCATCGCTCTGTCAAGAGATGATGCATTATAAATAACTTGATGTTTATTATTTTCCCTCTTGAATTAGCTGTGAATATGAGACGATGAGAAGTTTGCTCTTCATTATGAGTCTGAATATTAAACTGTGAATTATTAAAGAGCTCTTAGAAACTGAAAGTTGAGCATGAATGCATTTTCAGATTGAATTTCTAATAAGATTACATTTCTTCTTAATAAAAGATAAGATTTAATTTCAGTTCTAATCTCTGGAGATGTTTTGTTTCTCTTTGCCTAAAGGGTCTGGAATGAATCTGATGGATATTTTTAGCAAACGTTGGTCTCAGACGTGTCTGAATGCCACTGCGCCGCAGCTGACCCGAAGACTCTGTGATCCTGTGCCATCCACCTCAGCTTTGGTCAGATTTCTTTCTTCGCTCTTATTTATTCAATTACAAAGATGTTTTACACCTGGAATGTTTATTTCTTGTTTCGGTATTTACAGGGTGGCATTTCTCCATATTTCGTTGACCGCTACGGGTTTTCTAAGAACTGTGAAGTGGTGGCTTTTACTGGAGATAACCCTGGTAAAGACTCAAACATTATGTATGATGTTGATTTTGATCTCTTGTACTGTATATCTGATGACTGTAGAGGGCACCAGCATCACACCGTCTGTCTGCTGAAGCTGTGAACAGAATTAAGTTGAAACACAAAACCTACTAAATGTTTGATTTGATTCGAGATCTGAATGTCTTTCAATAACTTGATCATGTGAATTATAAATCTACTTCTGATTGTCATTAATGTATGTAAGGCCAAGTCTATTCAACATTCATTCAACAGGATTGTATACAATTTGAGGTGCTCATGGGTTAAATACAAATAACATTAGCTGGTGTTTTTGACTTTATGAAACATTTATGTACAGCATATGATGACATCTGTTGTTGGTTTCCCAAAAGGTGCTGAATTGTTTTTTCCGTCCAGATTGAAAGAACAACATTGGTCCTGAATAACTGCACTCCAAATAAAACTTTGTAAACGTGTGTTCAGCATTAGTAAGCATCATTACACTCCCATGATGCCTCTGTGCCCTTCAGGATCCACAACACAGAACCCGTGATGTTTTATTAGGGCTTCAAGACTTCTTCTACCAAACAACAGCAGGTTCAGATGTCTGAATTGTGTTGTTTTGTGTGTTTTACAGGATCACTGGCTGGTATGAAACTCTGTGAAGGCGATGTAACTGTGAGTATACAGATATATGAATGACCAAAACTATCCCTTTAAATGATGTGTCCAGTGAATCTGGAGAGCGAGCAGGTGGTAATATATCAGTCTGTCGATAGATAAATATACATTATGCCTTTGTGTGTGATGTCTAATCTCTGTGTCTTAATGGATGTGAACGAATGAATGATATGTATGTTTGTGTCGTTCAGGTGAGTTTAGGGACGAGTGACACTGTGTTTCTGTGGATCAAAGAGCCCAAACCCGCATTAGAAGGACACATCTTCTGTAATCCTGTGGACTCTGATGCATACATGGCTTTAATATGGTAAAACACTCAAACCCCTGATACAAACACGCTTTTATGACCTTTGCAGACATTTCAATTCAAATTCTTATTCACACACATACACAATGATAATTCAAAGTACCTTACATAAAAATAATTAAAACAATACAAGAATACAATGATTAAACATGAATTGCAGTGCAATCAGTTGGGACATTTGACAGTGCTCGCTCATTCAGTAAATGCACAAAGAAGACAACAATGTTATTGTCCATCATGCCAAGTTGGTAGACATCACCCAACCCTATTCACAATACCTGCAGAACTCCCAATGAGTCGTCTGTGCACGTCCAGCTGGCCTAGAACATGGGCGGTGATATGTTGGGATTGGGTTCTTTTTCAGTGGTATTTTGCATTTTTGTTAGGCTCACGATGTGTCATTTCCTCTTATTTTTCATCTATGCCTAGATAAATACAGTTCCCCTTCAGTCGGTCTCTCGACGTTTTGTAGAGAGACTGACTGGGGTTTGATCTTGAGAACCTATCATCTCCGAGATTAAAATTAAAAGGCCAATGGGCTTGGCGAATGGCACGCGCACGCCAGTCTCTGTCCCGTACATACGGTATTAAAGGAAGATGGTGGCGGTCATTCACTTATGCTTTCTTCTTCGGAACCTGTTTGAGACATGCTGTCTTACTTTTCGTCTTCGAGACTTAAAAATTCTCCTTCTGGTGCGGATTTCCCCTGGGTGTTTAGGCAGAGAGCTATAGACCTTTAAGAGGTACGTTTCCGCGGCTACGAGGATGTCTCGTAGCTGTGTCATTGGATGTGACAGACTCATTCCTGAGTCTGACGGCCATGATACCTGTGTCACTTGCTTGGGCTCAGGCATGCTGAGGCGGGTTTCACTGATTCGGCATGTCCCAACAATCAGGGTGTTGCGGTCATGGCTAGCTACGTTCTTTGTGAATGCTGCCGCCACCCCGTCTGCTTCCCAGGCATGTTCGACTGACGCGCCGGTGAGGTTGACCGCTTCGGCGGGGGTGATTTGGGGACTCCTATGGATGTTCTGTCAGCTTTGGGCTCGCGGACCACCCATACCCCTACAAGCTCACCTGGTTTTTCCCCTATGGGCGGCAGTCGGCCGTCCCATAGCGGAAAGACTCCTCACAGGGGTGATGACGAAATCTCTGTCATCGCATCGAACAGCTACCTTCTGGCATCGGATGTGGAGGATTCCTCTGAGCTCCTGTCTTTGGGCGGTCGAGCTCTGGAGGAGACCGATGCTGAGATGTCAGCCATGATTTCCCGGGCAGCCGCGTGCATCAGGTTGTAGTGTGTGGCACCACCCTCCCTAAACACCCGCAGCTGGATGCGTGTTTTCTGGAGTCGGGATGTGGTCAAAAGCCATGCGCCGCCCCGGTGCCATTCTTCCCGGAGATGAATGATGAGCTCACCAAGTCCTAGAATGCCCCCTTCTTGGCGCATTCCAGGCTGGAGGGCTCGGTAGCTGTGACTTCCCTGGATGGTGGGGCGGCTAGAGGGTATGTTGACATCCCCCAGGTGGAACATGCAGTCGCGGGACACCTGTGCCCGCAGACAGCTGCCACCTGGAGGGGTTGACCTAGACTTCCGTCCACTCGTGTCGTAGGCTTACAATGCCGCTGGACGAGCCGCTTCCGCTCTACATGCCATGGCAGTCCTCAGGGTTTTTAAGGCTAAAGACCTGAAGGATCTGGACGCCGACCGCATGAGCGAGTTGCGCACGTGCCCTGGGTCAGTCGATTTCCACAATGGTAGTCCAAGAGAGGCATCTGTGGCTCAATCTTGCGCAGATGAGCGACACCCAGAAGGTCCGCCTGTTCGGTGATACCGTGGAGGACTTGGCACAGCAGTTCTCCGTGATACAGAAGCAGACTGAGGCGATCAAGCAGATCGCGCCGGGATGTGGCTACCAACAGGTTGTCATGGTCCTGTGCGCAGCCTGCTTCCCAGCAGCCCAGTCCCCTGCGGCGGCCCCTCTGGTTCCAGGACCCTCCCAGAGGACGGCCCACCCGAGGCGCAGATCTCCTGCGGAAGATGGCATCTGTCCCCAGTCAGCAAGCCGCCAAGAGATCCTGATGGTACGAACCCAGGGGAGATTACATCTGGCCCGATCCTGGCGTTACCAACACTGGGTCGGAGAAGGATCAGCAGCGTTTCCATCAAGCAGATTTGACTTTTCTCCGAGCGGGGGTTTTCCCTCATGACTGCCGTGGCGTACATCAATCGCCAGGGCAGCATATGCTCATGGCAGTTGTCGCAACTCGCCCGACACCTCAGTGACCAAATCCCATGTTTCTCCCTCAGAAGCTCCGAGCACCTCTTTGTCTGTTATGGGGGACAGCCCCCGGGGAGGGTTTTACAACCTCCCCGTATAGAACGGGCTCCTGGATTGGGCGTACGCCTGCGAAAGTGCCTTCTCTCCTCCTCAGGTGAGACTATTGCGCTATTTTAGCCTCCCTACTTTCCCCCTCTCAGGGCGAAGTACAGGCATTCCATACATCACTATGCATTGGCATTTGGTAACAGACTGGGCGGTGCCACCTGTTGGAACCAGATCCAGTATTGGTAGAGTCATCCCTACTCAGGTAGACCCCTATACTAGGACTAGTGCCCCATATGTAGTGACTTGGTGAATCTGTGACCTACCTGCCAGTGGTAGTCCCACCTGGATTTGTCCCCCTACTCGGGCTGACACCTTTTGTTGCATGTTGTTCTCCCCACCGGTGAGACCATGTTAGTGTCTCCACATGTCTCCTCAGTGTAGCCCCATTGGAGGTTGTGATACGGCGCAGCGCCGTGACGTGTAGAGATATCCCCAGTCAGTCTCTCTACACAACGTAGAGAGACCGACTGAATGCCACAACGCTTCGCCGAACCGCTGCAGCGAGCGGGAGTGACCTCTCAGGTTCCTCAGTACAAAGGGTAAGTGAATGACCGCCGCCTTCTTCCTTTTATACCCGTATGTACGGGGCGGAGACTGGCGTGCGCATGCATTCGCCAAGCCCACTGGTGTTTTAAATTTAATCTCGGAGATGATAGGTCAAACACCAGTCAGTCTCTCTACACAGACGTTTCCATTATATGGCACATTTAAGAGACTTTAATGTTGTAATTATAAAACTCTTCTTTTTGTGAAGCTCCACCTGTTCTGACCTCTAGTTTGATTTTTGTGTTAGAGCTTTTATATTTACTTTTCTCTAGCAACTTTTTTGTGCTGCAAGGTTGAAAGTATAAAACGAGATGATGTTTTGGTACTTGTGCTCAGCTTGTCTGGATGTAGTTCTTCACATTTAAAGCACTTGATCTCTACAAACTTGACTTCACACACTGTCAGAGTAAAGGAAACAGATACAGGATTGCATAAAATGTTATGAAAAGTTCATATAACCGTTTTTCTTTGAAGGCTTGTTGAGTGCACTTTTGCTTTTCTGATTAACTGAAAACATAATCTGATATAATACATAGAAATGACACATTTCATGTAAACGCACTCACACTGGACGAGAGACCCAAGATCTTTCTGGAAACTGATCGACTTTATTTCTCATCATGTTGTTCTCGGTTCGAGCAGAGGAAATGATGTCGTCTGTGTTTAACCTGAGATCATTTTTATGTGTCATCAGTTTTAAAAACGGCTCTTTCACCCGAGAGAGAATCCGTGATGAATTTGCTGAAGGATCATGGGAATGTTTCTCCAGTGCACTGAAGTCTACACCGATGGGAAACAGAGGGAACATAGGTGATTACACTTCTGACCAATCAAACACTGACATTTCATGATGTCTGCTTAATCTGAGACATCACAACCGATGGGTCACCGCAGGTTCGGTGGGTCACGGCAAACAAGGAAATAAACTACACACTGGAAACGCAACTAACCACTTAATCATACAACATCACATAAACAACTTAATTTATTTGTCTTTATTTATTGACCTTTTTAGGTGTTTGGCAAACGCTGCGATATATTTGTTGAATCAGTATGTGTGTTCTGTGAGGATGTTGTGTGTTTTTCAGGGATGTATTTTGATGTGAGGGAGATCACTCCACCTGTGTCTGGTGTTCACAGGTTTGATGCTGAAGGTCAGAAGGTCAGTCATGTTAAAGATTACAGCTTTTCTCTTCATAAAAACGTCATTTATTGATCTTAAAGTCAGTGTGTGTTTCTCATCGATGAGCTCGTCTCTGGTTATGTTTGTTCTCTCTCAGGTTGCTGTGTTTGATCCAGAGGTGGAAATTCGAGCGCTGGTTGAAGGACAATTCTTGGCCAAACGGCTTCATGCTGAAAGGCTGGGCTATAAGATCAGTGAGTGTGAAGTGCATTCCTCTCATTTCTGACTTTATTGGGTGTATATGAAGTGCTCTGTGTCTATTTCTCAGCATGTGAACATTTCATGTTTTCCGTGGCGTGTTGTTTGTCATGATGTGTGTGTGTGCATGTGTTGTGTTCAGGTGTGTCTCTATCATGGTATATTTGATGTTGTTTTTATGGTGTGTGTGTGTTTATGTAGGGAGTCTGTCAGGAGGTGCTGAAACAAACACACTTTAATTAAACTGTGATTGGCCGCTGAGCTCAGGGAATGTTCCTCTCTCCTGAAAGAAATTCCCCTGATCACCAACTGACCTGCTTACACTAACATTCACATGTTTAATATTCACTGCATGTGTGTATCAGATCAACGAATCCCGTCATATCATGTTTAATAATAATCAAACGTTTGGTTCGTTCATTGATTTGTGTCGTGTGATGTTTGGTTTTGTCTCTGGGTGGTTTACTGACGTGAGTCTCTGCTGAAGGTCAGTCGTGTTGTGATGAAGGTTTGACCACAATCACATTGTCAATAACCATTAATAATTCACCTGCAGTGCTGGACACGGATGTGATGTACAAGCCAACTTTACCTGAGCTAAACCTCTCAAGTAAACCGTGGAGTGTTCTTTGTTCCGTGTGTGTGTTTGTGTGTCGGTCTGAACACGTGTGTGCATTAGAGACTCTCAGGAAAGTGTCTCGAGAATATTTCATGAATGTAAATGAGGCTGAGAAAATCACATACAGTACCACTCAAACCCACCACTCTGCTGGTGTTTCATTTATAGAAACCAGAAAGCAAAGGCCGACTTCCGATTTATCTGCTGTTTATGTGATGTTCTGTCGGCTTTAAAAGCTCTTTCCTTTAGATCCAAACATTGAGAGAAAATCATGAAAACCTTGAAGATGTTTTTCGGTGCTCTTGAACACTCATCATGGTAACACATACTGTACTGTGGGTACTATTACTGTAGATAATACATGTTTTTATACATTTATATACATGGGTCATTTTATATAAACCGCTGTTTAAAAGTTAAGGATCACTTGACTGAAATTTGTCTCTTGGCCTTGAAAATTGTTTACTTTAAAGGGGTTTTAGACAAAAATATAATTGTGAAAATATGAATTTGTTTTATCATAATACTAACGTTACTAAAAAATGTTTTTGTACTGGATGACTTGAACTGAATAATGAAGAAGAAAAATCAAGAGAATATTTCTGTTAACTTTCCACAAAGAGAAGATGGTTGAATATAGTTTTGATGTTTTTTAGTCACAAATGTAATAATGGGAATTGTGCCGTGTATGAAAGTTTAGGAGTAATATTATTATGAATTGGTAGAGAATGACTGTTGATTAGGTATATATACAGTATATAGTTATATAGCTATTTATGTATATAATATATATTGTATTTTTAATAAAGGGAAATAAACATGACCAAAAAAGGACGTGGGTTTGGGGAGACAACACATTTTTAAGGATTTATGTGAATTAAAATGCACAAACCTGAAGCAAAGAATGGAGAAGAGACGCCTCTCTATAGGACATAATATAGTTCCATTCATATAGTGTCCATTCATGAGGGATATGAGAATCCTGAAAAGGGCTCTTACCTGACTATGAGAAATCATGCAGTAAAAATAATACAAATGCTTCACAAATTTGAAGAGAGATCTCACACGGGGATCTGAACCACAGAATGTTAATATCTGTGCTGTGACCAAGGTCAAAACTGAATGTTTTCAGGGTAAGGTTGACATTTTCACAGAATGGCCCAGTTCCTTTAAGAAGTAGTTTGTGCATCTTGGATTTAAGTGTTTTTTCTTCTCTACAGTTCCAGGCACTCGAGTGCTGGCGACAGGTGGAGCTTCATCAAACCAGGAGATTTTACAGGTATGGACAAAATAAGTGTGAATTCTCATTCTCATTTTCATATTCATTTTTGTGTAAATCCGTGTCCAAAGGTGAGTTAATGGGATGAGATGTTTGGATATTGTTTGTTATTATTGATACAAAAGTCTAAGATTATGTATACAGATGTGTTTACAGTTATGTGTGCGTGTTGTCCGCTTTATTCAACACTTGATCAGAGTCATGTGTGTGAGACTGATGTGTTGTAATGTTGATATCATGTTAAGATCTCCTCTCGACTCTTCAGGTTCTGTGTGATGTCTTCAATGCTCCGGTTTACACCATTGATGTGATGAATTCTGCCTGTCTGGGCTGTGCTTACAGAGCTCTGCATGGTAACACATCCTCCAATGAGTCTTATATCAGTAATGTCAGAGATTATAGCTTCAACATTATGAAGACTTACATTTGAAAACATATTTTCATGGTCTATACCAGTGGTTCTCAACAGGGGGTCCGGGCCCACAAGGGGGCCTCAGGATCGACTAATAATTTTAAACTTAAAAACCAAGATGTTTCTAATTATTTTTACATTTCTAAATTAAATAAACACTTTTCCAGTTTTTGTCAAGCTGTGAAATATTTTATTGGGTAGACTTTTTGTGATGTTGTGTTGCATTGTGGGACACAGTGAGTGTGTTTAGAGCAGAGAATGGTTTATTTCAAGTAATATACCGGGTTTATAAAGTTATTTAAGCAGGTGTAAATCTTGTAATTTCCTAAAGGTTATTTACTGATGAACCTCTTGGTTTGGGTTCTTTGGATCTGGGCCTCTTATTAATCAAGCTTCTCAAAGTGCTGAGAATTCATGAGATTTACTCCGACTTCCAAACTTTAGTATAAAAGCACATTGTCACATTTCTTAAAGCGAAGACTTACTCTTCCTCTCCCAATGTGTTAAGACAGCTGGAGAGGTCTCTCTAGTGTTTAGGAGCTGTCACTATTGGGGCTTGTGACGGCTCTCATGAGGAGACAGAGACATGTGGTGGACAGAGGGATTGACCAGTGGAAGAGTAGATTCTGCATTATGCACTCATAAATTCGGTACTCCTCTGCATAGGCGGAATTGCTGGAGGGACAGGAAGTTGATTGTGTCCCCACCACTTTTTCTGTATGAAGTATGAATTCGCAAAAGGCATCACTTCATGAAAGAACATCTACACATCATTTTTCATAATCTAATTTACATTTAATAAACTTAAAAGGCAAGATAAAAGGCACGCAGGCCATACATGACATTAATGCTGCGACTGAGCTGCTTTATAGCTAACTTTTAATCGCAGCTTTAGATTTCTTTTACTTTTAAGTCAATTCTACGCAGTGTTCTTGTGAGTCATTCTCAGAAGCTTGATCAATACAGACCC
Source organism: Barbatula barbatula (assembly GCF_947034865.1). NCBI lineage: Eukaryota > Metazoa > Chordata > Actinopteri > Cypriniformes > Nemacheilidae > Barbatula > Barbatula barbatula. Next base: position 823,392 of record NC_136786.1, read on the forward strand.
TGATGTCTCCAGCAATGGTTTAGTGGTTTAATTGTTTCAATAACAGAACATGAAGTTAAATGAGTTTTGATGGTGTTGTTCACCTCACTGCCATTAAGACACAAATCATCTCTTAACTGGTTCTGTGAAGTCTGTTGAGCATTCATTGACCGAAGCGAATGTCTTTTACATGCGATCTGACCCTCATCATCAGCTTCATGATGATCGTGATGAAGCTGGGAGACAGAGGTCTTTCATTCCTTCCTGTGATTTCTTTACTTCATTTTGTGTATAGAGCTGAAGGTCTCATGTAATCACAAAGCCGAGCTTCGCTTGTAGATACTGAACTTCTATGTTCTATTAGAGATGTTTAGTTCAGTTCCTCTTTCAAATGCAGGCGCTTTTTCTTCTCTTATTGACCTTCAGATGTCCTTCTCATTCTCCTAGAGACACCAGACACGTCCACTGCGCTTGGACCGTCTGTCTGTCTGTAGTAGCAACTCGTAGAGATGTTTCTCGTAGAATTGAGAACATAAAAAGAGAAACAAATGAGACGGTAATGGAACACTTGGAGGTGTAAATAAATGTAGATTGTAAAGGTGAAATAATGTGGATTTGACGAGAAATGTTTGAGTTTCTTGAACAGATGACTTAGATTTCAGTCTGTTATGGTGCATATTTACTGTTACTGTATAGAGAAGAACAGTTTGAACAAGTGTAGATGAAATAGACTAAATATCATGAGATCTGTTTTGTCCAGGTGTTGTGGCAGAGCAGTCGGTGTCTTTCTCCGAGGTGCTCAGAACGGCTCCAGATCCTCAGCTGGCCGCCACGCCGACTCCAGGAGCTGAAGAGGTATGACCATATCTCACAACGGCATTTTCACTCTTTAAACAGTAAATGTACATAAACACTGGCTGTGAGGTCACTGACTGAACCAAAACACTCTACCGGCTATATCTGCTGTGTTTAGTGTTTCAGAGAGTCAAGTAATACATCTATGAAACTGTAGACACGTGTGTGACATTTTCACGCTGCTGAACACACTCAAGTCACATGAATCCATCGCTTCTGCAGTGTTCTGACCTGCCGGACCCTCTTCACGACTCGCTGAATCTTCATTAAATCTCTCATTCTCTTGACACACAGAGACACAGTGAAGAGAATGAATTGAGCCGGTCAGACCGGATTTACACAAGACCTCTTTCATTTACTGTACCTGAAGTACACTTCTGACTTAAGACACACCTTTAAGGACTTTAAGTTTGAGAAAGCACAACGATATCTTTTCTCAATAGACCGAAGCTAGATAAACACGTGTGTGTGTGTTTCTGCAAAATGTAAGGAGAATCGAGGATGCTGTGACACACACGTGCGTTTCTCTCGGTTCACTCGAGGGATGTGCTGGTAAATGGATGGATCATGTCAAGGGCCAGAAAGCTATTTGGACGAGAGAAGCAGTTTCACAATCTTCACCACACAAACCCATCTAGAACAGACCACACGCTTCACATTTCTCACCGTCTGATGTGTTCATACATCTAATGATTACTTTGATTCGCATTACATTCAATCTGTCTCTGCATCTGCTGTCTTCCCAGACCACTTCTTAGGCAGCATCCGAGTCACCATGATAGTGATCAAACTGAAGCAGTCTTCATAGTCATAGTCAGTCATATCAATAATGTGCGCTTGTTTTTCACAGATTTCTTCGTTATACAGGGCATATAATAAAATGCTCAGCACAAGAAGTGCTCTTTGTACATTTTTATATTCATGTTTATAATTCCAGTATTACATTTGCCACAGTGCACTGTGGGATTGATTGCTCTCTCTGATCACATATGTTGTAAGACAACTCCGTTCTTAAATTGTGTTTTTTTATTGTGCATTCCAATGAATATCAATCAAACCGAAGTTGGTTTGTTTAAGTAAAAAATACAATTAACTAACACAATCAAAACATGATATCATAATATAAAACATGATTTTTGAAAATGAGTTCTCTCATTTGGGAACTGTAGGGGTGTTAGTATGTAAATGATACACAGAACAGGATGATAACATCTCTGGAGGTGAAATGAAGATCCTGGATTAAGCACATCTGATGGGTGTGTGATGTTTTTATTGTCATCTGGACGGGTGTAAAGGGTTTGGTGTGTTTCTGTGATCTGTGTTTATGTGTTTGTGTTCATTGCAGGTTTATGCGCCGATGCTGCAAAGACTCGCGGAGCTGGAGGCAGAAATACTCGAGAACAAACCTAAATGAATCTGAAACGTCAATCTGTTCTCTTCTATACAAACATAGACTTCAACAGATGATACCTAATCGTTGGTAAACCTTTTATCTTTTAAACTCGTGTGATTGACTGCAACAAAGAAATGATCTTAGTCCAAATAAATGCAATTGTTTTTAATGTATGTGCTGTTGGGCTGAAATGGTCACATTAAAATCTCATTGGATCAGAATCCCCTGACTGATCAAATACATGATGTTACCAGTGTAATAAAACACATACAGGCATCGTTCCTATTCATTTCAATAGTGCATGGCATTGTGTCACAACAATACAAATAATGTCTGATGAGTTTATACATCGAGTTTGTTTCATCATTAATGTTTTGGGTAAATATACAGTTTTTTGTATATTTATACGTGGTTTGCACACGCTCACATGTGTGAATATTTCATGAACAGTTGATCTGTGAGAATAAACAACTGTCAGCATCTCTGTCATCTGTTTTTTATGGATGTGTATAAGCTGCACGTCCTTGTGTGATGTCACTATAGTACGATCACATCTCCGGGGCTTTAAGGCTTCGAGGTCAGTTGTGAGAGACACGGATAAAAGTTTCTTAAGATGAACTACACGATGACTTGATTGATGAGAATGTGTTTTCACATGATTTAAAGACGACAAATCACAAGGATGTTTGACATGTCATTTGTGATATGTGTGATAGTTTCTGTTTATTATTTCTATCTATAGTGACAACATCCCCAAATATAGCAATAACTGGCTTTCACATAAATACACAAAGAACATGTGACGGTAAACCCAAACGTTTTAAATAGAAGGAATTAAATAGTTAAAGTAGTGTAAACTTAATTTTATTTAAAAATTTTACTGACTTAAATATTCTGAGTTCCTGTAACTAATTCTTACTTTTGAGAATTCGAGGCAATTTATCGAGGATGAATATCAGTTCCCAGCATGCTTTGCGTGTGACTGCATTAGGAGAGTACATTTTGAAATAACGTGTTGTTTTATGATTTTTTTTAGAAAGGTTATAGTCTTGTTATGATGAATGTTCATCAATTTTGGATATTTAGAAGAGTTTGTTGTTTTTATCACTTTTGGGGTTGCAGTCGTTCAGAAGAGTGGTGCTCATGCTTAGTTTGTGGGAGGAGCCATAGCAGTCTTGTGTGTGTGTGACATCACTCTCCGTGAAGGAAGTTTGTGGGTTTGTGGAAATTTGGGTTGTCTTTTGTTTAACCTTAAATAAAGGAGTTAACTTACTAAATGTTCAAGTCACTGATGTTTTCCTACGGGATACTCTTTCCCGTTCATTCTCCTTCACAATTCCTTCCTGGTGGAACATTCTTCCTAACTCGGTCCGGTCAAACACATCTCTTACAACTTTCAAAAAACTATTTAAAACACATCTCTTCTGTAAAAACTTGACAGAAAAAAAACTAACCCTCTCTCTTCTCTCAACAGGTGTTGTTCTGGCTTTTATTGAAACTAGTAACTCTGTATTAGCACCTAATGTACTCTTGCTCTTTTATGCCATATCGATTATTGCTCCCTGAACTCTTGTAAGTCACTTTGGATAAAAGTGTCTGCTAAATGATGTAAATGTAACTGATTACCTCAAATATATGGATTTTCCCATGATTCAGATTTACAGTAATACTTTAATTCAATTCATTTTATAGTTGTATCTTAAAAACGGACATATGCCAGTAAAAATGCAGAAGTTTAAAATGAAAAATCTCTTCTGATGTAAAAAACTTTGTACGCGAATGAAAACCTCATATTTAATGATATGTGATAACTTTTTCTGATCTCTCATAATGTGTTTTTACTCAAAGTTCTGAATTGTCCTGAATTGTCCAAAATGAATCGGGATGTCAGAGAGAGAGGATGTTACAGTAGATCAGATCAAATTCTTCTGACTGCACATTCATGAGCTGAGGAACTTCAAAAAGAAAAACAAGAGGAACAAATTCATCGTCTGGAGATCCGGGATCAAACATTTCCAGGTTTTTCTGTTTCAACATCTCAAACATTCAGTGTGTGTATGTGTAGGAGTGACGTTAATGCAGAAATCCTGTCAATCATTCTGGACTATACATCATGTAATGCTCGGTTTCTAATAACATGCGTTACATTTTGCAGTAAAATCCAGAGCACACTGTCCCATAATGCAATGCGTTTGACTCTGATCACAACTGAATGTTGTGATGTTTAACCAGCTAGTTCACTTCAATAATACACATGATTATTGTCGATGGTTTATCAGTAGACATTGAGGTAAAAACATTATCTTTAAACTCACTGTAATGTAATAAATGGACTTTTAGATGACATCACCAGTGAAGCCCTCGCCTCCGGTCATCCTCTCATGTAAAGGTAAGCGTCTCAATCAATTTCCCCATCATGTATCAAACTAAATAAAACAAAAAGATCTGTAATGTTCATTCTGATGTATGAGGCATAAACATCACAGCAGTTCAGAAATGATTCAGAGAGACACAGATGGTCACTACAGCGGGGGTCAAAAAAACCTGTTGAGTTCAGGACCACAAAGATTCACACTGTCTTCAGTGCTGTTCTATTTCACATCTTCTGCACTGTTCTATGATTAAACCGCTTCAATAACTCTGTGTATTGATGACATACAGCAATCCCTCGTCTGACTTTCCTAATGAAACAAGTATTTATGTATGAAATCTGTTGTCTTTGATATACGAGATGGTTTTTTGTCTTGTGTGCGTTTGATATGACAGAATGAAGAGTATATTTAGAGCAGATTATGTGAAGGTCATTGTGTGTGATCAGAGAAAAGGGTTTTGTGGACCACATGAAAAATTAAATGTTTGTAAAGGAGTATAGAAGGACTCGTGGAATCATAACTCAGAGCATCTTGAGGTCATATTGAGATCTCTGAGCACAATTTAAGATCTCAATACTTCTCTGTCTATGAGATTTCAAACTGATTCATAAAAACAATGTCATTAGTGTTGTTTCTGTTTTTAAATGTGTAGATTGACAGGATACTTTTACAACTGTATTATTGAGATCTTTTATTATAACATTGACTTTGGAATGCAGAAACTAATGGAGACACTTGTGAGATTTCTGTCTCTTTTCCAGGGAGAAAAGCAAAAGTTACCATTGAATCATTGATATATCAAGAGCTTTTATAATATGAAAATATCTTTTTACACGGTCCTGTAGATTCATCCTCTACAATATTAAGAAAATTAGACCTTTCCTATCCGAGCAATGCTCCGCATGTCCGAGTCCAGGATTGTGTTCTGTCCAGACTGGACTATTGCAATGCGCTTCTGGCTGGACTCCCAGCCTGCACAAACAAACCTTTACAGAGGTTTTCAATGAACCGAAGAGAGCTCACGTCACTCTTCTCTTCATTAAGTTACATTGGCTCCCTTCAGTCGCTCACAGCAAAATCAAAGCTCTGCTCCTGTCCTACAAGACCACCGCTGGTTCAGCACCCCCTTATCTTCACTGACTTATGTACCCGCCAGATCCCTGCGCTCTGCAAACGAACGACGTCTTGTGGTGTCATCCCAGAAAGTGAAAAAATCTCTCTCACGTACCTTCTCTGGATCGGTTCCACATTTGTGTAATGATCTGACCGCTGCTTCAAGGCCATCTTTAAGAATCATCTGAAAACAGATCTCTTCCGTCAGCACCTGACCCATCACTTCTGACTTCTATCTCTTTTCTACTCTTTAGAAAAAAAAGAAACCTTCCAACTTTGCTCTGTATATTGTGATATGAGACTAGTTTTTGATTGCGCTTATGCTGTTTGTTGTCCTGATGTTGTTCCAATTGCTTCCATTGTTTACCTCATCTGGAAGTCGCTTTGGATAAAAGAATCGGCTAAATGACTGAATGTAAATATAGAACCTGGTAATCTCACACGTCTCTGCTTTAAGGTTTCCCATGAGATTTCAAAAGTGTCTCAAATGGAGATTAAATTAGCTAAAAATGATCAATATGCACTCATATATCTGAGATCTGCTATATATCAGTGATGGATATTTTTGTGTATCTGTGAAGCAGTTTATCGTGTTGTCTCTCAGTGTATTTGTGTGCAAATCTTGTATGACATAATCCTCTCTCGTGCATCATACATTTCCAAATCAATAAAAGTGTCCCGTTTGATTTTATTTTGATGCATTAGCGTGTCATGTGCGCGTGAGACGGGCGGAATGCCGTTCTAGATAAATCAATGTCACCGTCATGCTGATGCTGATGCTGATGCGGCACATTGTATTGTCAGACTGTCAGATTGAGGAATAATGGACCTTGCGGCACCAGCCTCACCCCAGAACCGTCCCGCACAAGACCAAGTGAGTTCTCTCTCATTTAGAATCATTGAGTTTGTGTTTGTGTGAGAGACATTCTGTTTCTCTCTCAATCTGCAGTGAAACACATTTCTATTGGACACGCTTGAGCAGACAAACCCTCTGAAACACTTCACGTGTAGCTGATGCACTTACATAGAAAGCAGTTATTAACCAATTCTGCTCTCCATGCACTACTGTCACACACCACAACACTTCATCTACAAATAATGTTCACTACTGTTGTGTACTTTGGAGTTCTCAGTTGTCTCCCCAAAACCGCTGGGGAGAAATCACAAGAGAATCACATGAGAATGTAAATGTGTGAACACATGAAGGGTTTGGAGGTGTAGGCGAAGGTGGATTTTTGAGGTGAAATAATGTGGATTTGAGTTGATGTTGAGATCTTCACTAATATTGATTTTCGATCGCAGACGAGACAAATCTGAGCTCAGTGTGACACATTGATGACGTCTCTTCTCAAACTCTCATGACAGACACATCTGTCAGATTTATGATTTATGAGTTTCAGCTTGGTCTCCACTTCATCTGATTGATGTCTAGGAGAAACAATTGAGATATTAAAGAGGAATCCTGTGTGATTATGGGATCTGAAGTGTGCAGTGTGGTGTTGGATATTATTGATGTTGATGATGTAAACGTTTCTTTGAGTTTCTCGTTCTGTAATTGGGGTCAGAGAGCTATAAATATCATCATGACTTGCTCAAGAATTTTGAAAAGATGTCAGACTTCATTACATTCTCAATCCATCAGATAGCATCGATATGAAGAAAGCTGCTGTGTGAGTTTCTCTGAGTGGGAAATATGGATTATTTCATGATGGTGTCTGCTGATTTACTGATAGATGAGGAACTATAAAGGATAAAAGCCCGAGCTGATGTATAATGACACACTCTACATGAGCAGTGACGGGGAATCTCATCAAAGAGTCAAATCTTACCTCTTTTTCAATACACTACAAGTGTGAAAATACTATAAAACAAAACATATAAGGTAACCAATAACATGTTTTAAAAGTTTGATTTATAGAGCTCAGGCTTTTTTAAGGCTCAACGCATTTGAAAAGTGACTGATTTATCCCTCATAAAATATCTGGAATGGAGATGAAAGATTATACGCATGAAGTTTCAGTCGCTGTTATGAGATGTCCCGTGTCAACTGTTGTGAATCATGACTTCAGCTTTGAAGCATTATTCCATGAGCTGTATTTTCATGTTACTTCACATCTTCATCACTCTCACGTGTTTATAATAACTGTACGGATGGATAGATCCCATGTCATATATTCATCCATACCGCTGATATACAGTAGCGCTGAATGCTTTTCATGTGCTCGACGCAGTACTGTGAAAAGGATACTGACATTGACAGTTTCTATCCTTCTGAATGTACGGTAGCAGAGGGGACGTTCGGGTTTGTCTGTTTGCTGTTAATATGCCTTTACAGTATGTGACTGACCCGCTGAGACATGTACAGCAACCTCTCCCTCAAGAGAAGAGCAGGATCTCATCTCCACTCATCTGATGTCTCTGAGCCAAACACACATGCTGAGCCTCTGAAACACTGAGAATGACGCTCATTTCTGTATAGTTTATATTTTAACATGTGCATGTCCATGTAAATTTGTATATTAACATATTTTATGCTCCTCTGCTTATTTACTCATGTCTGACTTCATTTCTTGTGTGAAGCACAGAAGCGGATGTTTGCTGGTCAATGGGAGAAAACAAGGACCATTGCCCCATGTAGCTCATATATTCAGGTTTTCCGAAGACGAAAGATTTTATATTGTTATTCAAAGAAAATGTTTTGATGACATCACACCAGGTGTCTGTTTCACCAAACCTGAAGTGTTTCTACACTATGAAACTGCCGTGATGAACTGATGAGGTCTCTAGAAAGACATGCACGCGTCCGTCCAGAGGCTGTCAGAGAGCTGTGGGGTGATGTGGAGGACAGGCGGGCATGTCTGTGTTTAACATGAAGGACGACTGTAGACGAGTGTGTCATAATGACGCTCGTTACCCTGTTGATTCTTTGACTCACCTTGTTTTACCCGCTTCCAGATCGAAGCCGATGAGCCGCCGGCGCATTAAGACCATTAAGACGCCCCTTTACCTTCTCATCCACTGACCTACATGAGCCGAGAGAGACGTTTATATGACTGATGGCCGTTATCAGAGGTGACTCTCTCTCTCTCTCTCTCTGTGTGTGTGTGTTACCCTAGATGACCGAGTGTGTGTGACACTTAAGGTTTGACACTTTGTATAAATCTGCAGAAGTGATATATAATTCAAATTCATCACTTCACCATGTTTGGTGTCCGGACACTTGTTGCGTTCTCCTTTTAACATCAGAAAGAACGGGATGAAGTTTTTCTGTGTTCTCTGCTGGAGAAGACAAGGACACATGGAAACAGAGCTGAATGGTGATGTTGTACCGTCTGTCTGGGTTGTGAGCGAGAGATTGGCATTAAAGTTTTAAAAGATCGTGCAGCTGTATGTGCAGAACGTTTTCGGCATTAAACATTTATGTCACTGTGACACTAGGGAGGAAATTGACTTTTGAGTTTTATTTAAAGGTGCCGAACACCACAGTACAGAATGAATCTCAATATGATCTGCTTTCACTCCAGTGATGTTAAGGTTCATGAGCAGAGCTTCATTATTCTGTTTATCTGTTCATCACGTGTTTTTGTATTATTCACATTATACAAATTCAAACATATGATATGTTTGTGTTCCACATTACAATGCGTACAGTAAATGATAACATGTTTTTATGTATTGTTCTGTGAGAGTTTTGCTCGTGCTTCACTGATAGCTGGTTAACATATCCAACTTTGTAGTTTCCCATAAAGAGCAGTGATTTGATTATAATGCTGACAGCATTAGCCTAATGTACAATGAGATCTTGACATTTCATGTTTAGCTTCACATGAGGAAGGTAATTGATTCTCAATGGGCTATTAATGCTTTTGGAAAGCAGCATGAAGCCGCAGTAACATTAACCGGCCGTACTGCAGAATTATTTCCACTTTGTGTCGTGATCATTGATTATTGTGAGGAATTTTAAAAGGTTTTTTTTGGGGCTAAATAATTTACGTGTTTAGCTGGTTATGCGCTTGAAAAGTTCAAGCATTTTTCAATCAATTCTATACGGTGGGGCATCAGATGAGGATAAATGTAATGGGCTCTCTTCATCTCATTCATAAAAATAAAAACTTCGGAAGCGGGTGAAGATATCGTCCTCATCATGACATGAAAGTTGTCTCACATTTCCATTCTAAAGTTGAATGTCCAGCTATGAACTGGAGGCCGTTAGCGTGAAATCTTACACATGCGATCTTTATGTTAATGGTGGTTGTAAAGATCTCATTAATAAACATGACTGCAGGCTGTTAAATGTTGAGGACAAAAGGATGAGTTTGAGCAGGATCTCATGGGGTGTGTTTGTCATGTATTTTCTGTGACTTTATTGTGATTTTGATGTTAATAGGCTTTTCTCGAACAGACTCCAGAATGCATCATGGCAGCTGATGTTGTGGAACCTACAGCACATCTTGTGAAGTGTGTGAGGAACGGTTCACATTTCGCTTCTAAAACAGCGCTCTCTTGTCAAATGACCTGCGGCACTCTGAAAATGTGAAATATTTCCATCTCGATCTGGTGTTGACGCGCCTAGAAAAAGGTGCTGGTTTAAGCTGGTCCTGAGCTGGTTTAGGACCATCTTAAACCAGCACATGGCCAGCTACCATGCTTCAAAACCTACCTAACCAGCATATGCTGTTTTTTTCAAAATGGTTTCTGTGGCCTGTGGGGTTTATTTGATGTCTATCGCCCTCTCTGGATTCACAAATAACAAAAATGGTTTGATTTGAATTCATATTGTAAAATCAACTTTCTCATTGCATTTATTCCAGGAGCAGCATCTTCTCTTCACAAAGCTGAGTTCAGTATGTGATCGTCACATGCTTTAGACCTCATGATCGTCTCCGCACACGCACACACACATAAAGATTCCAGTCCTATACATTATTTATGCATACGGTCACAACACGTGCAGTTTTGTGGAGAACGTGACTTTGACTTTTCATCTATGAAAGGTTGATTTCCCCGGAGTGTCGTATCAGGTCTGCTCGTGTGTTTGCTCAGCGAGGTAAAAGCTCACATGGAAATGGTTTTTATCTCCCCATAAAACTCCTGTATTGTTATTTTCTCTTGAAGGCGATCAGAATAGATGTCATTTCACAAGCGTAATTGCAGCTCTGAGATTGACCGCTGTGCATTTAAAGCAGCTTGACACTCGTAAAAATCATTTTAGCCGCTGTTTCACAGCAAGAATAATATTTACCCTTCCACCTCTTTACTGAAAGTGTAAATCCACACTGATTTAAGGGTAAAAAAAAGTCTTCACGTGTGTTTCTCTATAGATGGGCTGAGAATAGCTTTTCACATGCACAAATCTAGGGCTGTGAATCTGTAGATGGTTTGCTGTCAATTCAATTCAGTGAGATTCATGAATGAATGCTCAATGCATGTATTTAGTTTTTAAAAGATATGAGCTGATGTATGGTTATGAAACGTTATTCGTGTGAAAGAACCAAAAATAGCATAAATCAACATTCAAATCTTCTATGATAATCACTCATCCTTCCCACAAGAGCGACACGTTTGACACGTGCGGTTCATTTGCTCTGTATCAGAAGAGGAAAAACACGCTGACATAATAGCAATTCCTTATATTTCATAGGTGCTCGGTGCATTTGAAAACATAATAATAGTTCATGAAAATGTATTATTATTTCATATTTATTCACCCTATGATTTATATGTCATTCTAAACCTGTGTTCTGTTATTTGTTTCTGTGCAAAAGCATATAGTTCAATTCGCTCACTTAAAAAGTGTCCTATAATGATATATGCAGTCATGTGGCTGTGATATTTGTTATATTTATAGCCTGCAGGATTAGACGCTCTCCTGTACGGTTTTAGTCAACACCCGCTCATATTGTACACATCTTAAACATGTTACGTAAGACGTCTGCATTATATAAGCATCCTGAATAACAATACATCAGGGAGGGGGGGCAGAGAATGCAAATAAAGTCTGCAGTGATAATGTTGGTACATTAATGTAAAGCCAGACTGCAGTAGACCTCCTATGGAACACAAACACATGCTTCACATGAAGCACACTCATTGCGTTAACAGAAATAAAGTGAAATGAAGTTATGAGAGAAGGGTGGTGAATAGAGTTGAACGAGACTCGAAACAAAGCGTCTGCTGTATGTGATGGCCACATCAGTGTTGTTCCTCATGAACTTCACATTGACCTGCAGACGATAAGAGTTTGTGTGACTCATATGATCAGATTCAGTATGATCTGTGTCAAAGTGTGCGGGCGAGCCGGAGAGAGAGAGCCGTGCCGAATGTCCTGAGATGCTGTCGGTGTGTTTGAGGCTTTGAGGTCGATATCATCCATGTCTGATCATATAAACCCACACGGCGTGAGGTCAGTACATGTGTTTGTGCACTCATGATGATGTGCATTAAACACAACACAGATACTCTATGTTTCTGTTTATAGATATGAGACGCGCTGTGTGAAGAGATTCGGTCTGAAGGTTTCACATGTATATGATGTGTGTTTGTTATTGTGTTTGTTATTGATTTTCTGTGTGTGATGAAATCTTTTCATTTCTGCTTTTATGTTACTCGCTTTGAGTTCTGAATTTGTTTGAAGTAAATGTCGTTTTTCCAGCAGCGAAAGCAGATTGACATATTTGCAAACATGCAGCATACTGACAGAAATGAAGAGCAGATTCATTCAAAACAAACAATCACATATCCTGAAAACAGGGGTCAGCCTGAATATCTGAAATTATAAATCTTCTTTTGTCAAGTTTCATAAGCTGATTTACTAAAGGCACGAACATGAATTTTATTAAATTGATAGTTCACCTGAAAATTTGAATTCTTTCACCATTTCTTCATCTACATATCATGTCTGTACGAATTTATTCCTTCTTCAATACACAACAGAAGATATTTTGAAGAATGTCGAACTCCATTGACTTCCTTTGTATGAACACAAAACCATTGAGACGTTTCTCTAAATATCTTTGTAACAAGATCCATAAAAGGGAAGGAAGGAGACGGGAACCGGCGAACATAAAATAACTTTTAATTAATAAAATCAAACGTAAACAGACACACACAAACCACGACATAAACTACAACCCTGTTCCTCTCTCACGGACGGTCCGGTCGCTCGTCCTCTTATGCTCCCATTCTCCTCCGTAATTTGAGGCCTCGAATCCCAGCTCTTGTCCTGCCTACCTCACTACATACCCCCATCGCCCCTCACAGGCCGGGGTACCCCGAGGCCGCCCAACCTTGGTGGACTATCCCCTGGGGGTATGCACCGAAGAGACGAGAGAACGAGACATCTATTGTCTTGTAAGGAACACATCTTATACAATATATCCTGACATCGCAGATGTCTTACCGATGGTCACCTGCACTCCCCCCCTTTGATGAGTTCTCTCTTTTGAATACAGACAGTGCCACAGACACTCTGTGTTCCACGCTTACATCCTGCTTGGACAACCTATGCCCTCTTACATCTGGACCAGCCCGTGCATCCCTGTCGGCCCCCTGGTTATCGGATGTACTGCGTGAGCATCGCGCCAGCCTCCGGTCAGCTGAGAGAAATGGTGCAAGTCAAAAGACCCTGCTGACCTCTCTCTCTACTAGTCTTTCCTCTCTACTTTCTCTGTTGACGTCAACTCTGCTAAAACTGATTACTACCACTCGAAGATCTGCAACTCTCCGGACTCTTGCACGCTCTTCGAAACCTTCTCTGCTCTCCTCTGTTGCCTGCTCCCGCACCTTCGTCGGAGTTAACAGCTGCTGATCATTGCCAAAGCTCTGGAACAAGTTGTTCAACCAGCTTTCCTCCTTTCTCATGCGAAACAACTTCCTGGACAGCAATCAGTCTGGGTTCAAGACCGGTCATTCCACAGAGACTGCACTGCTCTTAGTCATCGAAGCCCTGAGACTGGCAAAAGCATCATCCATGTCATCTGTGCTCATCCTACTGGATCTGTCTGCTGCTTTTGACACTGTGAATCATCACATCCTCCTGTCTTCTCTCAGTGCTATGGGTGTCTCTGGAATGGCGTTGCAATGGTTCGAGTCCTACCTCTCGGGTAGGTCATTCAGGGTATCCTGGAGTGTTGAGGTCTCCGCGTCCCAACAGGTCAACACGGGGTGCCACAGGGCTCAGTGCTTGGACCGCTACTCTTCACCATTTACATGACATCCCTCGGCTCGGTCATTCAGAAGCATGGGTTCTCCTATCACTGCTATGCGGATGACACACAACTCTACTTGTCATTTCAACCGGACGATCCGACGGTCTCTGCTCGCATCGCGGCATGCCATCGCTTTGGATGAAGGATCATCACCTGCAGCTGAACCTTGCAAAAACGGAACTGCTTGTGATCCCAGCCAACCCAAAGATTCACCACAACCTTGCCATTCAACTAGGCTCATCAACTATCACACCGTCCAGCACAGCCAGAAACCTGGGGGTGGTGATCGATGATCGACTTAACCTCACAAGTCATGTAGATTCATCCTCTACAACATTAGGAAAATTAGACCTTTCCTATCAGAGCACTCTACGCAAGTCCTAGTCTAAACTCAGTTTCAGATACAATCTCAACATTGTCTCAGACTCCAAGTTGTCAAAGTGTGCAATCAACAGTTTGAGATCTCAGTTTGATCAAATCATCTGAATTATTTTAGAATGTTATCCACATGTCTCTAGAACCTTGTCAGCAATGACTGAAATGTTCTGTTTTATATTTGACAAAGACTCTGCAACAGTTAAAACGTTAATGAATTGTTAATGGAAACTCCAATAAACTCTGAAGGAGTATAATCTCTGAGCTGGGAGTTAATGGAGTGTTTTATATTAAATGAAGTCTTCTCTGTTAATGCACAGAAGCTTGTAGTAACAGGTCTGACTGCTGCAGAGGAGTGTGTTATAAATCAATCAGCTCTTCATGATGTTGTGATGTTGTGTTGTGTTGTGTAGGACTGGGAGAAGATGAGATGCTTCGGCTCGAGTCATTAGAGAACAGAATAGAACATCGTCCCCTAAGGATGTCGCCTGATGAGTGTAGTGAGCTATAAATCAGACATGCCAAATACACACACACAGGTCTCTATACATTGTGGGGACGCAATTTTCTTTTATACTGGAAAAACTGCTTATTCTATTGCCTTCCCCAAATAACCATCACAGAAAATGTTCTGCATTTTTACATTTTCAGATAAACTACATTTAGTATGTTCAATAGTCCATTTGAATTGTGGGGACCGGCTATCAGTCCCACTCGCCCGCACGCATGCACACATGCACACACACAGGTCCAACACGCACACAACCAGCCACACTCACACCAACACAGGTCCAACAGGCACACACACACACACCCAAACATACAACCAGCCACACTCACACCAACACAGGTCCAACAGGCACACACACACACACCCAAACATACAACCGGCCACACCCACACCAACACAGGTCCAACAGGCACACACACACACCCAAACATACAACCAGCCACACTCACACCAACACAGGTCCAACAGGCACACACACACACACCCAAACATACAACCAGCCACACTCACACCAACACAGGTCCAACAGGCACACACACACACACCCAAACATACAACCAGCCACACTCACACCAACACAGGTCCAACAGGCACACACACACACACCCAAACATACAACCGGCCACACCCACACCAACACAGGTCCAACAGGCACACACACACACCCAAACATACAACCGGCCACACCCACACCAACACAGGTCCAACAGGCACACACACACACCCAAACATACAACCAGCCACACTCACACCAACACAGGTCCAACAGGCACACACACACACACACCCAAACATACAACCAGCCACACTCACACCAACACAGGTCCATCAAAGACACGCACAAACAACTGGCAACACTCACACCAACACAGGTCCAACAGGCACACACACACACACACACACACCCAAACATACAACCAGCCACACTCACACCAACACAGGTCCAACAGGCACACACACACACACACACCCAAACATACAACCAGCCACACTCACACCAACACAGGTCCAACAGGCACACACACACACACCCAAACATACAACCAGCCACACTCACACCAACACAGGTCCAACAGGTACACACACACACACCCAAACATACAACCAGCCACACTCACACCAACACAGGTCCAACAGGCACACACACACACCCAAACATACAACCGGCCACACCCACACCAACACAGGTCCAACAGGCACACACACACACCCAAACATACAACCGGCCACACTCACACCAACACAGGTCCAACAGGCACACACACACACACCCAAACATACAACCGGCCACACTCACACCAACACAGGTCCAACAGGCACACACACACAAACAAA
The DNA here is from genome assembly GCF_947034865.1 of Barbatula barbatula. Lineage (NCBI taxonomy): Eukaryota > Metazoa > Chordata > Actinopteri > Cypriniformes > Nemacheilidae > Barbatula > Barbatula barbatula. The sequence goes on from NC_136786.1 coordinate 839,532, forward strand.
CATACAACCAGCCACACTCACACCAACACAGGTCCAACAGGCACACACACACAAGCAAACATACAACCGGCCACACTCACACCAACACAGGTCCAACAGGCACACACACACACCCAAACACAACCAGCCACACTCACACCAACACAGGTCCAACAGGCACACACACACACACCCAAACATACAACCGGCCACACTCACACCAACACAGGTCCAACAGGCACACACACACAAAAAAACATACAACCGGCCACACTCACACCAACACAGGTCCAACAGGCACACACACACACACACACAAACATACAACCGGCCACACTCACACCAACACAGGTCCAACAGGCACACACACACACCCAAACACAACCGGCCACACTCACACCAACACAGGTCCAACAGGCACACACACACACCCAAACATACAACCGGCCACACTCACACCAACACAGGTCCAACAGGCACACACACACACCCAAACACAACCGGCCACACTCACACCAACACAGGTCCAACAGGCACACACACACACACCCAAACATACAACCGGCCACACTCACACCAACACAGGTCCAATAGGCACACACACACAAACAAACATACAACCGGCCACACTCACACCAACACAGGTCCAACAGGCACACACACACACACACACCCAAACATACAACCGGCCACACTCACACCAACACAGGTCCAACAGGCACACACACACACACACACACACACCCAAACATACAACCGGCCACACTCACACCAACACAGGTCCAACAGGCACACACACACAAACAAACATACAACCGGCCACACTCACACCAACACAGGTCCAACAGGCACACACACACACACACACACACACACCCAAACATACAACCGGCCACACTCACACCAACACAGGTCCAACAGGCACACACACACACACACCCAAACATACAACCGGCCACACTCACACCAACACAGGTCCAACAGGCACACACACACACCCAAACATACAACCGGCCACACTCACACCAACACAGGTCCAACAGGCACACACACACACACACACACACACACCCAAACATACAACCGGCCACACTCACACCAACACAGGTCCAACAGGCACACACACACACCCAAACATACAACCGGCCACACTCACACCAACACAGGTCCAACAGGCACACACACACACCCAAACACAACCGGCCACACTCACATCAACACAGGTCCAACAGGCACACACACACACACCCAAACATACAACCAGCCACACTCACACCAACACAGGTCCAACAGGCACACACACACACCCAAACACAACCGGCCACACTCACACCAACACAGGTCCAACAGGCACACACACACACCCAAACATACAACCGGCCACACTCACACCAACACAGGTCCAACAGGCACACACACACACCCAAACACAACCGGCCACACTCACACCAACACAGGTCCAACAGGCACACACACACACACCCAAACATACAACCAGCCACACTCACACCAACACAGGTCCAACAGGCACACACACACACACCCAAACATACAACCGGCCACACTCACACCAACACAGGTCCAACAGGCACACACACACACACCCAAACATACAACCAGCCACACTCACACCAACACAGGTCCATCAAAGACACGCACAAACAACTGGCAACACTCACACCAACACAGGTCCAACAGGCACACACACACACACCCAAACATACAACCGGCCACACTCACACCAACACAGGTCCAACAGGCACACACACACACCCAAACATACAACCGGCCACACTCACACCAACACAGGTCCAACAGGCACACACACACACCCAAACACAACCGGCCACACTCACATCAACACAGGTCCAACAGGCACACACACACACACCCAAACATACAACCAGCCACACTCACACCAACACAGGTCCAACAGGCACACACACACACCCAAACACAACCGGCCACACTCACACCAACACAGGTCCAACAGGCACACACACACACCCAAACATACAACCGGCCACACTCACACCAACACAGGTCCAACAGGCACACACACACACCCAAACACAACCGGCCACACTCACACCAACACAGGTCCAACAGGCACACACACACACACCCAAACATACAACCAGCCACACTCACACCAACACAGGTCCAACAGGCACACACACACACCCAAACACAACCGGCCACACTCACACCAACACAGGTCCAACAGGCACACACACACACCCAAACATACAACCGGCCACACTCACACCAACACAGGTCCAACAGGCACACACACACAAACAAACATACAACCGGCCACACTCACACCAACACAGGTCCAACAGGCACACACACACACCCAAACATACAACCGGCCACACTCACACCAACACAGGTCCAACAGGCACACACACACACCCAAACACAACCGGCCACACTCACACCAACACAGGTCCAACAGGCACACACACACACACCCAAACATACAACCAGCCACACTCACACCAACACAGGTCCAACAGGCACACACACACACCCAAACACAACCGGCCACACTCACACCAACACAGGTCCAACAGGCACACACACACACCCAAACATACAACCGGCCACACTCACACCAACACAGGTCCAACAGGCACACACACACAAACAAACATACAACCGGCCACACTCACACCAACACAGGTCCAACAGGCACACACACACACCCAAACATACAACCGGCCACACTCACACCAACACAGGTCCAACAGGCACACACACACAAACAAACATACAACCGGCCACACTCACACCAACACAGGTCCAACAGGCACACACACACACCCAAACATACAACCGGCCACACTCACACCAACACAGGTCCAACAGGCACACACACACAAACAAACATACAACCGGCCACACTCACACCAACACAGGTCCAACAGGCACACACACACACACCCAAACATACAACCGGCCACACTCACACCAACACAGGTCCAACAGGCACACACAAAACTGGCCATAGACACACCAGCACAGGTCCAACACACACACAACTGGCCACACCAACACAGGTCCAACAGGCACACACAAAACTGGCCACACAACCAGCCACACCCTCACGTGCCTCATAAACACAGTAGAAGAAAGGATTTGATGTGTGACTGCTGATATTTCAATAAGAAATGAAAGGATTAAGTTGAACAATTTCAGGTTAGTGTTTGATATTCTATCAGTGATTAAACATTTCTCCAGTCTGTTGTTGGCCCAATAATGACCTCATGTGGGTTACTTATACACAGAGGCATAAGCCGGCGATTTTTTAGATTTCCAGAACTCAAAATATTCCAATTTTTCTCAATTATTGCAAAAATAAATCTACAGATTGAAAAGATCTGAACATCATGACCTCATGTGAGCATCACACTGTCACAATAATAACCAGCAGAGGCCACACTTCAACACATGCTAAATGTGACACAGAAAACATGTCAACAAGATTGAAGAATAAGTGGATGGATCTATTACACCGATTTGATGCTTGAAAACTGTCTTCAAATTCAGTGGCTTTAGGGATTTTAAGTGAGGTGTGCCGGTTCATAGATGTATTCAACAGCTCTTTGCACTTACAATATAGTTATATATTTCACTGGTTTGCACTCTATCTGCCATTACCTATCTTCTTAATTTTGTCCCTGCTTGTAATAGATGTATTTGACATATATGTACACTGTTAGAAGTTTCCTGTAGAATTTACAGTAACTTACTGGCAGCAGTTTGCCAGTAATTTACTGTAAATTATACTTACAATAAGAATACTGTATTAATGTTTACAGTAATAATTACCTTGCTGTAAAGTTATTCACAGCATTATTTAATTTGCTGTAAAGGTATTTACTGTAGAGTATTTTCTTACTGTAAAACCTAAAAAACATTTTTGGTAAAACTACACATTTTAAAAGACTGTATTTACCGTAACATGTTTCAGTAAATAAAAATAAACAATGACAGACAGTCACTTTTTAAAACTTTATTACTTTGCAACAGTTTTTTCCACAAACTTTTTTCTCTGTTTTCAAACATTTATACATAACAGTGTCGACATAGAGTATTTTAAATAAATTCATAAACAATTTTAGTCTTAAAACCAATCTTCAAAACATACAAGTAAAAAAGACTCTACTGATTTTGCTTAACCGCAACTGTTGTTTCAAACCTGCTCTGAAAACTGCATTTGTACACAAACACAATAGAGATTTAAAATCAATTCATGACCAAATTCAGTCATAAGATCAATCTTCAAAAATTACATTTACGAATATGTTTATGAATTGATAAAAAACTGTTATAAGATCAATATAACCAATATAAGTGTTCTTCCTTTGCACCATCTTCTCACTTCGTTTGCTGACTTGGAACTTAGAGGAGCACTTGCTGTTGTTGGGGTTGATCCTCACAATTAACCTTTACATAAAACAAAACGGGTTCATTATCAGAACATCTTCATTTTTATCTATCCTGACAACCAAAGTATTTTAGCAGCAAATGCAGAAAGATGCTATAGGATTGTGAGTTTAGCTGACACGAATGTACATCCTTCAACACTGCATCTATAATTGACATCATGTTATTCAGATCTGTTCGGTTTTTCTGCGGGCTTGCTATGTTTGCGGTACATGTGCGACTGAAGTGCAGAGGCGCTTTGAAACGTGCACGGGCATTCAGGAACTGCACACGAGAACTTGAAGTTCGCCATGTTTTTGTGCCGTTTCACATGATGATTATTAAACGTGTATAATGTCTCCTCAGAGATGCCACAGTGTTTACACACGAACATTGCGGGTTTTACGCTAGCAGTAAATGTAAGCTGTACAATTACATGAAGTAATCATTTAACAGCAAGCAATTATATGATTTACAGAACACAACTTCAAACCAAACCCACAATTCTTCGCTTTATCAAACAATAGCTCGGTTTGACAGACAAACACTCACCTGCTTACAACTCGGTCAACCCCAAGACAGAGACCGGTTTATGTTTGTTCTTCGAGGTTTACATTTTCTACGGCAGAGTTTACTTTTCTTCAGTCCACAAACGAGTTTTCGCCTCAAAGCTCTCTACCTATCTGCGCGCTCGTCAAACTACATTATAAGCACGAGGTAATTTCACGACATGAAGTGACGCCCACTTTTTTAAATTAAATAACTAAACCCATAATATCAAATATGTTCATAAAACAGGTACATTTGTTGGTACCTTTGCACATGTCAGATTCTTGCATCTGCTTTTGGTTGGTTTGCTTCTTTCTTCAGGCGGACACCCATGCCTTTCTGTGATTGGTCAAATTTCGCGCTCAAATACATTTACTGTATTTTGATTTACAGTAAATTAATTTACTGTATTTTACTGTACTTCAATGCCTCAAAGAAGATTTTTCCCACAATGCATCAGTAGCGTACAGTAACATTCTGTAAAATTGTTCTACAGTAAAATACTGTTCATATTACAGTTAAATACTGTGTTATTTACAGAAATCGCTAACAGTGTATATTCTGTATTTATCAGTTTTTTATATACAGTATATATTTTTTGTCCGTGTTAGCGTTATTTGTATGCACCATGGATCTGAGGCTAACACAATTCCAATCCCCTATATGTATGTAATGTACATGTGGCAGAATTGACAATAAATCAGACTTTGACTTTGAACAGAAAAACACATTCTGTATTTGAGCAGATTTGTTGATCGTTTGTGTTGTTGTCGTTTCCAAAAAATATTTCTCATTATTGTAAGACATTCTGCATTATTTATGAAAGATATGTGGTCATATAGATGTATATATTTCATCTCCTACATGTTACTATTTGTATTTCATTTAAGAGTTAACTTGTATATGTGTGTGTGTGTGTGTGTGTGTGTGTGTGTGTGTTTGTTTCTTCTTTTTTTAATACTTTCCAAAGCAGAGAGCATTCACTCCCATTTCTAATCATATGAAACATGTTATTGCTGCTTGTATGGTGCTGAGGGGGATGACCCTGACTGTTCTCATACAGGAGCTCATTTCTTATCCAACACTCTTTTATCCTGAGTACAGAATCGCGGTATCGCCTGAGGCTACGTGAAATAAATGCGATGGCAAAAAGAAAGATGGCATTAACACAAAACTGTATTATTGTGTGTGTCCACCTGTTTCCGAGTGCACTTGCTGTATTCTTCTTAAATCCTAATTTAAAGGCTCGGAGATGACTGTAGCAGGGATGGATTCACAAGGTGAAGTGTTTTCAGCAGAGGGTTTAGTGATGTGAGACTCCGTTTGGCACTTGTCATTCTGAGCAATGGAAGTGTTTCTGCTTTCACACAGCTGATAAAATCGCAGCGCTTTGACCTGATATCAGAATCAGAGAGAGCTTTAATGCCCAAGCATGCTTACCCAAGGACTTTTCAGCTTCCACACATGATAATTTTTATCCCTGCTTGATTCTTAAAACACCGGACCCTATTTCAGCCAATGCATCTACTTTTATGCTTTTATCTAAAGTGGCGTTTCATCAGCACGCGTGTTCCTCTTGATTTGAACCCATGACGTTGATGTTGCTCTGCCGGCTAAGCAAAGTGAAAAGAAAGTTTATGATTTTTCTGGCTGCATGAATGCAGACACTGCAGGAGATGTCTAAGCATGATGCAAGCATTTGACCAAAAGTTCCTTCCATCAGTGATCTCAGTCAGGGAGGTATTTCCATGGAATGAGACGTAACGAGTTGACACTGAATACTCCTGGAAATGAAGCAATGAGCAAACTTGAATTTAATCTTCATTTGCTCGTGCGCACGCACCGAGGAAACGTATCCGTGAAGGGCCGTGTGCTGAGTTTGAAGGGTTTTCATTCCAGAATGACTTGAGGGTCGTGGTTGTCGTGGCAACCGGTTTTACACCTGTTTTACTGTGGCTTTCAGGACTTTTTAAGAGGCAGGATTTCATTAAGCGGACGGGCAGTATCCTCAGCATTTTTTTAATGTTCACTGAGCTTGAATAGAAAATCAGTTAACCTGATGGGTCAGCAAATTCTAATTTACTGCCCTGATAGTGTGAAAAAGCTTTTTATTTGATTATATCATTTAAAATAAAATAATCTTATATTAGTTTCACACAAAACATGACACCTGTTCAGATCTAAGAAATTCGTTTTAAACAAACCTCAGGCTCTTTAACATGAGGAAATCATTTGGAGATGTGTGCAGATTTTCATGAGCTCAGTAAAACAGCAGGTGTGTTATAGATCTGTGGTTCTTAGCATCACAGAACTGCGATCAATGCTTTCTCTACAAGCCAAAAGATTCTGCCCAAGTGTTGGCTTTGTGTTGAATCAAGTGGCCGATTGTAATGACTCTATCCAGGTTGTCATATTTTTTATTTGGCTAAGTGCTGTTGGCAGACCTACTTAGCAGAATTTTGGACGGGCTACAACAGCACTCATCTCTCAATCTCAGCGAGCCGGTGTCGTTTTAAGAGCGTCCTCTCTCTCCTCTCTAATGTGACTGCTGTCACCGTGAGAAATAACCGTCCGCAGGGACAGAACACTGCTCAGTCTGTCTGAGACCTGCAGAAGAATGTGCAGATGCGCTGATTAAGAGCCAAATGTCTTTCAGATGGTTACAGTTTTTATGATCTCTTTTAGGAGTTCATAAGATAATGATAATAATAAGTATATCTAAATGAAAGGTATTTTAAAGAATGGCTTTGTGACACCACCAGTGTAAACAGAAGGTTAAGACTGTACTGTATACAAAATTGTTAAATTCTCTTTTAAATGTATACTATTCTGTAGAATTAACTATAGCGAATTAGTAAACTGAGTAAATCCTGTATACTTTAATATTTGAAATGAGTTAACTCAATTTGGAATTTTTATTGTGCATTCCAATTCCTCTTTGTTAAGTTTGTTTTGATTTAAGCCACAATAACTCAACAAATAAAGCTAACTAGCACAATCAAACACATTTAAAAAAGGACAACATAATAAAAAAACATGATTTTTACAGTAGTTATGTGAACTTTAATAGAAACATACAAACATTTGTGTTTATTATTAGAGAAATGTCAAAATGTTCTTGGCTTGATAAAGATTGAGTGTGTGGAACCAAACTCTTCATTTACTACAGTGAGGTTAAAACAGTGTACAGGGATTTTCCTACAGTGTACTTTAGTAGCCTATACTACAGTGTGTTTTCGTGTGGGTTGTAACATTTCACCGTAATATCAAAAATACCTTTATTTGTACAACTTCTATGACAATTAATCAGATGGTTTTCATTCTTGCAAAATAATTCACTTGTGTCATTCCTATTTGTATGAAACCACAGCAGCAGGTTTATGTGCAGTCGTGCCCTCGTGTTTTCGACATATGTGTGCGTTCAGCAGCGCGTTTCTCTCTTTGTGTTTCAACATCCGGGTTTCCCTGCTGCGAAATTCCCATTCCTACTACCGCCACGGCCGAGCTCGTGAATATTCATCAGCTCGTGCTGACATCGCCTGGCAACCTTCTGGGAGCGTCTATTTGCGTCATCAGCCTGACTTGAGCCCGACCAATCACGCTGCGCGACCTGTCGAACGTCATGAATATCCACGAGCTGGACCTTCGCCGTAGTGCGCTTGGTAAAGTGGTTTTCCTGCTGGCTGCGTTTCGCTCTTCGAAGCCATTTTGGACTCAGTTCAGTTCTGTGTGCGGTAGAATCATAGCACGTCCAGTCATTCTCACACAGCACGGGCTAAAGATCCACGCGTGGACAGACTGTGCGTCATAATCCGTGCGGTTTAATGCTGGAATCCACGCGTAAGGCGTTTGGATGGGAATATCCGCTTTTCCCGATGGATTTTCCATGTGTTAAAGTTTGATCAGTGGAGTGGACATCAGGCCGACGGTCACTCGTGCGCGTGTATGTGTGTGCGTGTGTTTGCACGCATGCATGCATGCATGTACGTGTGTTTGTCGTTTTAAATGTTCGCGAGGCAGAAGAGACTGAACGGGAGAACATCTGCAGTGTTTCTGAGGAATTAGAGGAATATGTTCGCTTCCCGGATCACTTTTGCACTTCTTCTGGGAACTTTGTGTGCAGGTGAGTCGCGTTATCAACATCTCATCGAAACACTAGATCATGATCACAAAAGTGACAATTGTCTTTTATTCTTCGCCGTTTCCAGTTCCAGTTCATTTGATGTTACATTGTTACATTTCAGCCATTGATGTTACATTTTAACGTGTAATGTCACATTGTTTGAGCGTCGGATTGATCATTTCTGCTTGGGTTTGGGTTTATTGGCTAAAGTCTCTGCTGTCAGTTCGTTTTGAATAGATCAGCTTCTGATAAATAACATTCATGTAAAACATCTATTCTCGGGGTTGTAGTGATCAGAATCAGAAGGGACTTTATTACAAAGTATGTTTACACGCACAAGGAATTTGACTGCGACAGGAGCTTAGTGCACAAGAAAGTGTGCACACGGTGCGAACATAGAAGAAAGAGATGAAATATACATGAAAAATATAGATACGAACAACACACAATTGTTTAAATGAATGCCCAGATGTTTATCGTAGATTTCATTCAGATCATATCAGGACAGTGAGTGTGTGTTTGTGACTCAAATCCTAAATGATGACATTTCTGTGATTCTTCTGTAAATGGCTTTCTTTGTGATTCTATAGCTTTGATTTGTATGTGCTTGTATATGTAATGAGTAAAATGCATTGGTTGTCGTTGGTTTTCCTGTTGCTTGGAGCATTTTGATATTTAGTATTCTAATATCGACTCAGACTGTGACTTGTATATACCTGTAAGCTGTCCTATATTCTTCAGAGGAAGGCTTTAGGGTGCTTTGTTGTGTTGCAGGGGTTTGGGGAGGAGGGGGATCTATAGAGCTCAATAACAGTGTGACTTCACATTAAATAACATCGTTTTACACCCATCATAAACCGTCTCGGTGTGAGATGTGCTGTCAGGTGTATGGATACAGAGGAACAGAATTCTCTTCAGTGACGGTCGATGTGTCCGATAAATAGGATTTTGATCATCTATTGTGCTGCTGTCATTCATGTGGTCTGGAAGTCCTCTTCGAGTAACTCTGGTTGTTGTTTTGGACTTATTATTGTTTTCATAGCATGAAAACTGTCGTCTATACTGTTTGTAAGAAGCCTTTATTCTGGTGTTTTGCTTTGGTGTAGGGCTGCTCGATTATGACAAAAATCGCGATTATTTTGGCCAATATTGAGATCCCGATTACTCATTAACCTTTAAAAGTACATAGAATAAAAAAACTTTGCTTTTTTAATAGAAAAATTAAATGTAAAGAAATAGCACTTCTGAACCCCACTGTAATGGAAAATATGTGCGCTGTGGATTTATAACACAAGAACAGAGAGGATCCTTGCTAAATGGAATGCGGCACAATAATCGTTTACCATGATTATTTAGTTTTTGTAATTGACGAAGGCCAAAATTGACAATTTACGATTCGTTTTCGATTTAGTTGCACATTACAACTTACACATCACACACTTTCAGAAGTTCACTTTGATATTACTTTTATTATCTTGACATGACAGAAGAGGTTCAAGTTAAGCTTATATTTCTGTTTAATTGTTTTTCTAATATTATTACAGACTGAACACCAGAAGTTTTAATTACTGCTTTGATCTGGTCATTCCTCTTTGCGTCTGATACTTCTTCGTTTAAATAACAATATCTTATAAAGACTTACTGATGTTTCTGTTTTACTGCGGTATAAAAAATGAAATCTTTACAATCTCTTGAAAATCTCTAGTTACTACAAAAACAAAAATGAGATCAAGTTAATAAACTTTATTTAATAACGTTGAATACAACATTTTAGATGATTATGATTTTTGCATTGTGACACGATTTAGTGCAATAGAAAATATCCACAATTAATTTTATTCTGTTGCTATTTATTATATGATATTTAATTTTCTGATTGAAACAAGCAAAATCAAATGTTTGATGTTTAAAGATTATCCATTGAGAAAGAGGCAATACAAAATAATACGAAATGAAATTGTAAAGTGGAAATATGTGCCATATTAATAAACATGAATCCATTTCTTTTTTACACATGTTTTTGGTGGTTTGTTCAATGCTTTTGCAGTGCTGTGAGATGCCTGTAAAACATGACGTTTGGCCAGTTTGTGTGCGTGTGTGTTTGTGTGTTATGTTGTTTGTATTGAACATTCCAAGATTCCCGGGCTGAGACAAAGGTGCATTAAAAAGCATCTCAGGCCGGTGTGGCATTTAAACACAGCTCAGTCGGTGGAAACTAATGACTCTGAATTGTTTCTCTGAAGAGCAGAATTTCTATCTGTGTGTAAGAGCAGAGCGACGGGCGGGCGAGCCATACTGCTTGTGTGTGAGATCTGTGTGTAACTCCTGATGTTTTCTATGTAGTTTAGCTGTGTGTGTGTGTGTTCACAGGATCTGCCCTGCAGAGGGGTGGGGTGAAATTCCTCTCTGGGCTGAAAACAGCCACCGTATAGTCCTTCACAGACCAACACTTTCCAGAAACATCTACTGCTATGCTTTATAATCTCTCTGGTCGTGGATACATACAGAACTTCACACTAATGTCTCTTTTCTCAGATCAGATGAGATCAATGATCTCTGCTGAAGGTTAAAATCAGGTGTGTTAGAGAAAGAAAGACATTCTGTGCTTCTCAGGAGCAGAGATGAGAAGTGCTGATTGCTGGGATATATGACTGTTTGCATGTTGTGTTATGGATGCTGGCTGCAGCGCATTGGCGGGGGGGGGGGGGGCAGAGAGAGAGAGAGTGTGTGTGTATGGGGGGATCTCTGTGGGAAATGGGGGATGGGGCACCTTAAGCAAGAGCTGGAATTTAAAGAAACAGTACATATTTTTTTGTAGTGACCTCTCAAGTAAAGCATCACTAAATTTACCGTCATCATTATTATTATTTATAGTTTAGGTTAGAGGGTTGTTATCTATCTCATAAGTAGGACTGGCACGATTATGAAATTTGCCTGACGGATAATTAACTATTAAATAATTATGATTATGGCAATAATTGTCTGTTTTAAGCCTTTGACAATATAATTATTAATGACAATCGATTTATTAAATGAAGAAAATCTATAGTTTAGAAATGTGAAAATTATGTAGATGACTAATATTATTTACTGTAGAGTGACCTTAACAGTGAAGACTTGAGCACTAAAACTAGATATGAGGGTCTTGAGCCTCTGGAAACAAACAAATCAACACAAAAATGTAAAGCTAATACAACAGAAATGATGGAGAAATGTGGTTTGAATGTAACAGTGGAGGTAAAATGCAACAGATACGGCAGGTCAGCCTTGTTTTCTAAGGATTCATTATATTTGCGGTTATCTGAATTAATTGCGATGAGACAATTATTTAATAATAGTGACAGCCCTACTCATACGCATTGCCAGAGGGACTTGAGCTGATTGTACAGATCCGACTTTTGGGTTCTTTTGGATTCGTAACCAAGCACACCGAACAGCATGGCAAGCGCATAGCAGCTGTAGTAGTAAGGGTGCTCCGATTGATCGGTCGATCGATCGGCGATCTCTATAAAGGCCAATCATGACACAGAACGTGTAGACCGTAAACACGCTGTGCAGACCGAGTGGCGTATGAGGTCTGGACCGGTCATCTGTGGGTTTCCTGTCACTCCTTTTTATTGCAGTCTGAAGTTAACTGATAATGTTTTACGCTGCATTTTAATTGGGTTTACCAGATTACAGCATTCTACTCTCGAAATAACCTGCGGAAAATGCAGAAAGTGACAACAGTGTTTACCAAAACTACACGCAGTGTGCATGGAACCGAACTCAATAACTGTGTTCATGACATATCTAAACGACCATCAGGTGTTTTCGTCTGTATGTGACGCTCTAGAAAACAGCAGCGAAAGAAGTCTTTCCGTAAATGAACATGGCAACACTGCAAAAGAGCGCTTTCCAATAAAACACAGCTCGTCTGTCAGAGGTACTTTAATTGAATTGATGGACAAAGTGAATCTTAGCTGAAAAATATGCGATACCAAACAGGTTATATTCTTACAGCTGTTAGATGCCAAAACGTTGTTATGGTTATGAGTCGGTCAATCCTCACAAATGCAGACACATGGAACTATCAGGGCATTTCAATGGGCTTGTCATTCCTGAAAGTTTGCACGTTTTTGTTTTATTCTGTTGCTTTTTCATAATTATTAAACAGGAAAGATATGTTATGCTCTGTTCCTATGGCTGCTCTCATTAATGTTTACTTTCTAAAGAGGGAGAGGAAGCATTTTTTCCAAGTTGATAATTTATCATGGATGCGGTCGATTCAATCTCGATTCTCAAAAGCTGTGGATACACTTATTCTCTTTCATATTTCTGCAAGCGCTGAACATTCATTAAGGTGAATGTTATTATTACTACTGTCCACGAATTGTCACTTTTCTTTTTACAACGGGTGGATGTCACAACACAAAGCACATCGTTCATAATATGACGGATCGACGAATATAACATCACCTTCACATAAAAGACAGCGGTTCACATGATTGCAGCATCTCTCTTCACAGCTATTTTGTGAAGTTGTGTTAGTTATACTGGATCTTAAATGTAAAATAACCTGATCTGTTTCGATATACCCAATTGTGTTTAAAGTTTTGTGGCTCTTTATCAAATTTTTTTAATTCAGCGTTGTAATGTGATATTTACTGATTTATTGATTAAATATATAATCATTGTCTCGAATCGAGAATCTTATCGAGCGCATCAGAATCTAATCAAATAGGAACATCAGAATCGGTACGGTAATATACACTGTTATTTAAACATGTTAAATAAATAATTCTCTATGATAAATAGAAGTCTGTAGTTTGTAATCTGTGATCGTATCGGCCGATACTGGTTCTAAAGATCGTTGATCGGCCCCCAAAATCCTGAACGGAGCACCCTTATGTAGTAGCCATTTAAAGACATCTAGACATTGCGTTTCATCATGATAAAATACTCAGAATACCTTAGTTACCGCGTACCAACCACTCACATCCACAAGCATCACAAAGGTGACATTAGAAGCAGATAATGTAAAGATGTCATTTTTTGCTCTGTGATGATTTGGTTTGAGAAGAGAGAGAACAGGTTTTATTTTAGGTCTGATGTTGTCCAGTGGAGGACAGTGGTAACACAAGCCGGCGTTCGTGGTCCTCGTGGACAAGTTTGGTTTGATCGATGAGGATGCTGAGGTCAGATGCAGTTGATATTGATATATTTCATTCGTGTCCTCTGTGCTCGAATCAGAATTCTGTGATTTGTCAAATGATTGTTGGAGATTTAATGTCATGCATAAATAATCTGTGATTGTTGTTGTTTGTTTATGTTAAATTGTATTTGAGTCCAGAGACTTTCCCCATCAGCGACGCTCAGGAACTTGATGGCAACAGGACATTTGTGGAATGTGTGGAAAATATTTCTAATGTATGTGTTAAAATCTCCTTGTGTTTTGTGCTGTGTGCTGTGTCAGCTCTTTACAGAAGAAGATAAAATGTTATGCAAACACGAGATGATGTCTCGGGATTCGCTCTGATTGATTATAATTGACTTTCTCTGCGGATGTGGAGGATTGTGGAAGTCATGAATGAGCAGTTCTCATTCTCATCTCCACCACATTTCTCACATCTGAGTGATGAACAAAATAACCTTCAGATCTTTGACTGCTCAGTTTATTACCCGTAATGCACAGGAGAAAGTCATGTCGGCCGTTTCTATGCAGAAGAGAGACATTTCTTTATTGTTTCTTACAGCAGAAGCGAGTGGACGGTGATATACTGTATAGTGTTTGCAGGGGTTTAGAAAGCGTTGATGATTTATTGATGGATTGTGACATTAAATTAAGTTCTGCTCTCCTTTAGCTCAGTTGCATAGCTTTCCTGTAGCTCAGTGGTAAGTTCATGGCGCTAACAACACCAAGGTCATGGGTTGGATCCCAGAGGATTGCACATACTTAGAAACAAATGTATAGGATAATGCTATGGAATTCGCTTTGGATTAAAGCATCTGCCAAATGTTCTTTTATGATTATTTTTGTATGATTCTTTGTGGGGAAATTTAGTTTTGTGCATCTTGAGTTAATATCATTTTGGATTGAACTTTATTTTTCGAAGCCTTTGGTAATAATCTGTCCGTTTTATCAAAATCGGTCTGTGGCTTTGCATAAAAGCGTCTGCTAAATGTGAATGTTCTCTTTATTTATTGTCATTTATCTTGTTTGACTCTCACATACATTTACATCTTGGGAGAAATACAAGATTGCTATGTGTCAAGTCCTTGTTTTATATTTTTATTGTGTAATATTTATGTGTGGTTTGAATAGAATGAATTTGTTTATAGCTTTGTAGCACCTTGTTATCTGAAATTTTCACAAGGTGGCATTTACAGACAATGATGCAAACTTTCTTCTATAAGATGGAGTAAATAAATGTGTTGTCAGTTGTTGTGTACGTTGTGTGAATGTGATATAGGTTAGCTCTTGTGTGAAGATTGCATGCATGTCCGTGTCTCTGTGTCTCTGTGTGTGTGTGTTGTCTTGGGAAGGCATTTGTTTCGGGTCTGGGTCTCTGTCTGGCCCCTTCAGTGACCCCCCTGGGCTTTTGTTTCGGCCGGTCTGTGTTCAGATATGTCCGCTGGCTGTGGGCTGTTCTCATGCCGTGATCGTGCAGGGGTGAAGCGAGCCCGCTGGACACACAGAATACTGATGGCATCTCCATCCAGAAGTGATGAGCTGGTGTAATGTTGTGTCCTGAAAAACCTTGGGGTTTGTGGGTATGATGTTTTCAGCTTGCGCCTTGTTTAAAGTTTAAGGTGCGATCTTTACGAAAACTGTCAAGAAATTGTTCTCGTCATCACATGTAGACATAAATTAAATTAAAAATGTGATTTATTACAAATGAAATCGAGTTCATTTTTAAGATTTTCTATAGCATTGTGATATTTGAGACAGTTTTTAATAAAGTCACATTATATGGAAACTTTATTTCTCTAAGGGCACATTTCACAGCCAGCTGTAAAAAGAGGAACAATCTTTTTGGCGTCACTTTTATCCAGCTGATGAACAATAAACCATTTGACAGCCAATTAAAAATCAATTTTTAACATAAGAAACTGCTTACAGTAAACATGTTAGCATCTGTTTGTGAAGAGTAAAGTGTGTTAATTGTTGACATCTGTAAGTAACCTCAGTGGTCTCTTACAATGTACATGTAACAATAAGGTGTGTTTTAAGGTCCATTATGAGTCTGTGCTGTTGCTGTTTTCCACCTGACAGAGCAGATTCATGAACAGAAGTCTGGCTCTGGTTTGGCTGAGATGGAAACGGGGCAGATGGAGGTGTTCTGCGGGCTCCCAGGCTCCTCTCCTGACCTCTCCGTCGCCATCATGACGTCCAGCTGTCGTCAGACATCAGCGGCCGTTGATCTTCTGCCTCGGCCTGTGAAAGATGCCGCAGAAATATTTTGCTCAGAATGTTTAGAGAAGGAGATTGAGATCAAAAGTCTTTGATTCATTTATGAGTTTAAAATGGTTCATGAGCAAAAAGTCTATATGTGAAGAGTTTAGTTCCAAATGAAATAGAAATATTCCAATGAATATCAATCAAATCAGTTTGTTTTAATTTAAGACGACAAACACAATAAAAACATGATCACATAATATAAAACATGATTTTTGCTCAATTTTAAAAACGGAGTTATCTCATTTTGGATCCAAACTCATTTTATATCCTAACATTTCTGTGTTTCTAAGTCTCACACACGTATTAGAGGAGTTAAATGAATGTGTGTTTTATCATGGGACTAATCTTGAATGATGTGATTTCAGTGAAGTGTGCAGTCATTGATGGAGCGATACTGTGTGAGAAGATGTGAGATGTTTTGTGGGGTCGTGGGGTGTCGGAGGTCAGGCTTTTGTCATGGAAAACCCAGTCGTGACCACCTGCCACGAGGAGGCCCCGACAGCCACGGGTTCATGGGAAACTTCTTCCTAGAGCGCTGGCCTTTCTTAGCGTGACAATCCACTGGTTTGTTTTGTACTCCATTGTTAGACGGCGTCTGGCTCGCGAGCTTACATCTTCAAAGAGCAAAACACGACAGACATCATAAAAATAGCCAAAAACTGTCTGTTTTCTCTGTTAACACAATCCTTGGTTGATTTATCAAATGTATATATGCACTGGAAAAACCAACCAATGAAATATCTCTGCATTGTCTTCGATCGGTTAGATAGGCTTTAATGATGTAATCTTTTATATTTATTAATGTTTGCTGAAGGACTACATGTATTAAACTCTATGTGTCAGTCTGGATCCTGACCTACTTCCAGACTCGTCTTGCACACAGAATCCCGCCGTCCGTCTGAGCTGGAACAAGGTCTTTTAAGCCAAAGCACATTTAAAGTGAATGAGGTGATTTTTTTTTTTCTCAGTCTGACAGACCTCAGAATCCCTCTCGTCTCAGAGCCGCTGTTCTCTCTTTTTTATCGCAATCAGACATTATTGTTGTTATTGTTGGCTGTGGTTATGTGCTCGAGTTGTGGTTTGCATTTCATGCCAGCGGCTACAAATAGATTTTTGTAGGAGAACCTGAATGCGTTCGAGATGTGGGTGAGGAAAAACCCTTTTTGTTGTCCAAATGGACGTCTGCCAAATGGCGGGCGAGTGTTTTTGGAGGTGATGGAGTGGGGAGATAGTTGTTTCTCTTTATCTCGACTGAATGAGAAGATTGTTTGTGTTGTCATCATTCAGACGCTCTCCAGAACAACACTGTCTGTTTATGTTCATTCACACATCACCACACAAACGTCTGTTTATTGGGGATATGAAAGTAACCTTCACTTTTTTATAAAAAATGTTATGTTTATGTTGTTTTTGGACCGCTTATAGTAAATGTTAATACACACCTGATATATTTGAAGATAATTTTCTGATGTCGTCACCATACCATAAAAGTTGAAATGTTTGATAGTATGTTGTGTGATGAGGGATGTATATGTCGGCATATGTCGACTCTACAGATGCTCGTCTGGATGTTGTATTATTATGTAAAACGCTTGTCGTATCTTCATTGGTCTTTGAGGTCATTATAGATGGTCACGCAGACGTCTTTTCACATGCAAATGCACTTCTGGGATCATATGTGCTTTGTAATGCAAAGAAAACGTCTCCTTTACTTTAAAAGCATGAAATGTTTCCTGAGACTCTAGATGAATGCTCTGATTCCCGGAACATCATATAGAAAATAAAGCACAAAAAAGTTTATAAAGCCTCAGACATTTTTGCATGTATGTCTTTGCTTTAAATGATATTGGATGATTTGAAGCAGAGGAAAATTCCAGTGGCTCTATAGATGTAGAGAAAGAGAAAAGGTTGAAGGCCTTGATCCACCTCCAGTCATTTCCAGTGCTGTTGAAGTACATATGAAAGATTTATTTCTAATGTTTAATAGACACAAAGGTGAATCAGTTTTGAAGAGATTTTTTAATTAATTATAAAATTGTTTTTCAATGAAGTGAAGTTTTTTAACCATATATTACTGTTGCATTACATAAAAAAATAGTTTTCATACTTGTAATTCGGTTCGTTTGGTACTTTTGGTCAGGACCAAAAAAAAAGAGAAATACTTTTTTTGGAACCGACAAGAATGCTTTGTGTGAAAAAACAAACCAAAATACAGACTTTAATGGATATATTCTCCTGTCTTGTCAGTGCATGGCGAACGTTCACGAGAGCACTTCTTCCTTCGCCTTCGTCGTCTTCTTGGACAAGAGCACTTTAACGCATGCGTATTGGGTTTGTGTGCCGAACGCCGCATGGGGCCTCTATTGGACGCTGGCGCTGTGACTTCCATGCGTTAAAGTGCTCTTGTCCAAGAAGATGAAGCAGTGCTCTCGTGAACGCACACCTGACAAGACAGAAGAGAATATCTCTCGGATGTCACCTAAATATCTGTAAACATGTTTATGATTAAAAAAATCACACCATGTTTATTGTTGGGTGAACGTCTCCTTTAAATTAGTTGTAAAGCTTTGGTAGAGAGCGTTATATGAAGGAAGAAATCAGACCAACCCGTGTTCTCCATCACAGCGTCATGAGCGTGAGTGAACTGGGCTTTAATCTGTCCATTTTTTTTCAGGGTTTGGTATTAAATTGTTATTGTTGAACGAAACTCTGTTGCTAACACCTTGCAGAATGCTCGCGCTGCAAGCGGCTGTTCCGTTGCACATTTCCACACTGCAGACACAGCATGCGCTCTTTACGAAACTTGTGTGATGGCGGAGGTGATCGGAAATGATCAGGCAAAATATAGCCGATCCCCATCAGGTTAAATATGCCTGGATCAGCTCCCGATCTTTGCGATTGGCTCGGGACATCCCTTAAAATGTCCCCATGTTTTTCTCCCCCTCAAGGCATCTGAAGTGAATATGATTTTCTTCTTGAAGAATAATGCAGTCAGAGTTATAATACCACGAATCCTTTTGCTTCCAAGTGGAAGAATGTGAGTGAATGGGGAGCAATGTTCTTAAGCTCCAAAAAGTGCATCCATCGATCAAAGAACAGCTCAACACAGCTCCGTCATCAATTCTATCATCAAGGGGGATGAGATCTGTTTGGTTGTTTTGTGTTTAGAAAAGAAAATGTATATTTGACATTAAAAGTCTAAACTTTGTCCCGTAGTACAAACTGAGCAGATATTGATTCTTTAGATATTATGAACACCAATTAAATATAAAATTTAGTAGAATAGAAAGCACGATTCAAATAATAACTATATAAGAAAAATAGGTTTGCATTTTCCAACGTTTTCAGATATTGTAAGTCACCAAAAAAATATGCAAAAATAAGAACAAAAGCTACAAAAACTGTTGGTAGCTCCATCTGTGCTAAACCATTTATGGTTGGCCTTCATTCCCAGCCTGAGACTGGTGGTCTGGATCGTGTGTGGTGCTGCAGACGGATATATCTCATAATTCCAAGATTTTTAAGAGGACAGTTCACCCCAATGAAGACTCTCTCATCATTTTGATTCATGTCATGTTAAACCTGTGTAAGTTTCTTCAGCGAAACACAAAAGAAGATATTTTGAAGATTTGTCGATAACCAAAAAAAAACATTCATTGAATAAACACAAAACCATTGAGACATTTATTTTGTGTTATCTTTCCTGCTTTTATATAATTTATTTTCATTATGTCTACACGGGTTTATTCTAATGTGTCTATTGCTACAATAGTCTGCAGAAGAGGCACGTTAAGACTTTCTTTTCATCTGGCAGACCACTAATGTTTATAGATGAATAAATGCGGTGTTTGGACACACACTTTTCTTTATGTGTGATGGATGAGGGATCTATTGAGATAACAGTAATCAGCTGGATGTATGATGACCTTTTCATTCGTCTCAAACATCTGAATATTCTGAAGGATCGATTCTTCCTTGACCTCATCGTGCCTCCGTCATCCTGCGAGCTTCCAGAACGTCGACTGCGCCTCTCGTGAGGAACAAAATGTCAGAGTTATAAAACAGTCTGAAGTCTTTCTTCTCCCAACAGAGTTCCCAAGATGCCCTTCACGCCCCACACCACATGTGTCTCGATAGAGTTACGCCGTCTTCTCTTTTATAGTGTTTTAAATACATTGAATGTTCACTGAAGTCGTATTTTTTCTTGGTTCATGAGAGACTAGATCTAATTGAACATTGCTGGTTTAGAATAATAACATATTTTTGTGTATTTTATACAGACCTTTTTGTGTACGACAGCAGAAGTCAAACTTTGAGTAATACGCTCATCGTCGTTTGCTTTATTTCCTCTCTGGACATGATGACTGTAGTGAAGTGTGTGTGTGCAGCTGGAGTGAAGGGAACGCTGGAGAGACCGGTCATAGTGTGTGTTAATGGAGTCATTCAGGGATAATACAGACCTGAAAACAGCAGAAAGACAGATGCTGGTAATTAAGTTCTCATGTCTGTGTTGTTAATGGCGGCTGTGATGAAAGAATATATTGTTTAATAATGAAGAATTGTGATAAGAACGTCTCTGAGGTTATTAAAGTCTCATTGTGGGTTTTTGGCTTCTCTTGTGATGTTTGCTTGTATTGCTGTAACTGTGAGTGTCAGATTCACTTTGAAAAGTGTTTATGGGCTGTGTGATATAATTTGAGATTGCAGTTTCCTCACAGACATGTGTAACATTGCTCCTAATTTTTCCTATTGCCATTTCAGATTACTTTATGTACGTATCTTTACATGTTGAAATCAAAGGATGTCAAACGGACAGTAAAATCAAAGCCAACATCTCAAACTGTAAATCCTTTTCTTCATCCATTTTGCTGTTCAGGATGAGAGGACAGTTTAATTCAACACCGATTTCTGATGAACTAGCTTTATTCATTTGAATTCCTAAAGTCATAGATTTCTAGATGTTTCTCGCATTTGATAAATATTTTAAATCTGTTTGAATGAAGTTGTGGATTTCTTTGGCACAAAAGTTCACAGCGGACTATTTGATTATTGCACATTGTTTAAAGATGTGCCATGGAGATCTAGTTAATATATGTGAGATGATGTGAAGTACAGCAGTGTTCTGTGGACTGTTGCTGTAAATGAACTCACTTTAATGATTCTTGCAGAAGTCTTAAGGTGAATCGTATGTGTCAAAATAAATGTCTGAATCTGTAAACAGGTTGAATAGTTTCTAGCGTGATCTGTCTCTCTCTCTCTCTCTCTCTCTCTGTTTGACCCTCAGGTTTCTTCTCTCATGACAGCACAAAGTCAGAGTGGCTAATTGGGATATTTCTGTTCGGCTGTCAGCAGAATAATTGCTGCTAAGTGTTAAAACTTCCACACATTTAATACAAAGGCTTATGTGTGTTGTTCTCTCGTGTACTTCTTAAGTTTATTCTCAGCTCTGTCTTGCTGGGTATGGATTTAGCAGAAATCATGTTTGAAGAAAGGAAAGCGGTGAAATGTCTTGAAATGATTGGCTGCTGCCGTCTGCTCTATATTACCCACAATTCTCAAGATGGTGTTGTGCAGAGAAACGTTGAGCGAGATTGAGGGCTTCTGTCAGCGGATCGTCTTAAAATGTAGTGATTCACTTTCTTCTCGACAGCTGCCTTATATGTGAACAAACTGTATATTTATAATCATCATTCTGTCTTCCTCGGGGACAGAATATGTGTTTTAAATATTTCAGTCTGGGATTTATGTTCTCTTCCCTGAGGAGTAATAAAATGCATTCAAGCTTATTTAAGGAAATATTTCTAGTGTTTTTGCAAATATAACAGTAAAGTTATATCAGTGAACAAAACAATGATGATGGTAAAATCATAATTCAACCCAAACATGATCCTGCTCTTACATTTTTTCCAATTATATGACATTTGTAAAATGTGTTTCTGTTGACGTCAGTATCTAGTGGCTTGCATGTCAGTGAATTGAAATGAGAGAAATCTGTTATAAAGATGTTAAATCAACATATCCTTTAACCCATCAAGACAAATTCCTACATTTCAACTTAAATCAATTATAACTTGTTTGTGCTACAGATTCCCATGTGCGTATGATTTGCGTGTATGTTTAAGCATGTTCAGAAATTGATCATGACATACTGAAGATTGATTTACGGTGTTTAGATTTTCTCGTCTGCACGGAAGCTGATGTTTAAGAAGGCCTCGGTTGTTTCGTGGTTTTCTCCGTCTGGTTTTAATTTGGATCGGAGGTCTCGGCAGGAATGTTGAGGGGGTGTTTGAGGGTCTGTGTGCGGCCGTGTGTGTTTGACAGACTTTATTTGATCCGGCCGGAGATCTCTTCACTTTAAACCCAAATGTGCTTTCAGTTTAACAGCAAATCATTTTCTGCCTGCAGGTTGATCCCTTTAAGAACAAAAGTATTGTTTTGTGTGTTTATTCTGACCTCATCCTCTTTCTGTATTAGAAGCTCTTATTGACCCCTGTTCACTTACATCTCTGTTTTAGTTTGAGTTATCACTGGGATGTCATTGCTGTAGGAATACACACTGCTATTTATTTAACCGTTCATTAACACTATTAAACATCCCATTAACCACCTAGCAACAATCATGTCTGGTTTGTGTCGCAGGTTTTGTGAATGTCAGAACTGTGAATCTCAGCCAGCTGATGTCCATCAAACAGATTTGAAAACCGTAAAATTCTATTGGCTGTGTAATGTTGATGCACTAATGCGTCTCTCAGGGTCTCCGTTCTGAAGTCATGTTTTAGTACGTACTTCCTTTTGTGTGTCTGACATCTGCTATTGCCATTAGCTGTAATGTCCCCATGACAGCGGGTGAGTTTGGCTGTGAATGCTGATGAGGGTCTGTAGTGATGCATTCTGAGTGCGGACACACAAATGGGCCGCCGCCCGATCTCGCTTTCAGCGCACGCCGTCATGCCATTGGTGTGTATCAGGGATGTCTTAAGCGTGCGTGTGTGTTTATTTTCCCCGTGTTTGTGTATGTGCAGTTGACTGAAAAGGTCTTTGTCTACGGAGACGAGGAAAAGTGCTACTCCCACATTCGCCGTTGCCTAGCGACCGCAATGCACAGATTGTGGAGAACATCTGTCGTGGCCGCTGCTGCCAAATTGGTGTTGTATAGTAAACAGGGCTCACGCTCGCCCGCCTTCCGCCCCGCTGCTCTTTTGTGCTGCTCTAAGATCAGTTTCACAGCTCCCTGTGATGAATAAGAGATGATGAAACTGTTCTGTTATCAGTGTGAAGTTCTCATGACCCTGACTCGGCCTCTGCTGGACTGAAGCTCAAGGGCACGGTGTCCTTGTTTAGATGGTACCGCTTCAACTAGAACATGTCAACGGATGTGTGTGGTTTTCTTGTTATTACGATCGACTCTGGGGGGGACTGACATGTAACGCGCGATGTTAAAGACTTATTTGTCATTTATCATTTATCTTGGTCTACATAATGTTGGAAAAGCAGAATTGTTTCATTGCATAAAGAATTACAGTTCAAGTAAAGTCTGCTTTTATTATTATTATTTTTCAATTAAACACACATTCACTGCAAATTACATACAAATACTAATAATGCAGTTACATTTTTTTCTTTAGTAGATCAGAGAACATTTAATGTTTTGTCAATAACGATAATAAATATATTCAATATAATTTCATAAAACATATTATTATTGCTCTACATTTACATATTATCATGTCATATAAATATAAAACAGTAATATGTCACATCAGCAAAATAACTTTTCTTTCTGTTTTTGTTGTATTGAAGTGGATGTTGTGACTGTGATGGCAATGCAGTGTTCAGAATCAGCTGATGCGGTGGAGTTGAAAGGTCATTCACCTCAAACACGCTGTGCTCTGATCCATCCTTGAGCTTTGATTTATGATAAAAGTCCTCTCGCTGGTGTGTGATGCAATCTCATCTGTTACTGCCGGTCATCTATGTGCTGCTGGAAGAGTTCACATGAATCAACAAAATCTGTTTACGGTATTATTGATCTTCAGATGTTCACGATCATCCCTGTGACGGGCTGTTTGTAAATGTGACCTGTAATGAGAGAGAGAGAGAGAGAGAGAGAGAGAGAGAGCAGGTCTTTTGTAAAGAATCATTTCTTTTTCTGCTGTGCTGACCTTTGAAGAATTCACTCGATGCGCTCATCATTTACTCATCCCAGATGTACATGACTTCAATTCAATTCAATTTTTCATACAAAAAAGTGTCCTTTTTTTTCTTCGTTAACATTTTGTTATTGAAACCAAAACAAACCCATAGCTGCTCTGACTTCAGATATGGTGATAACTCTTATTGTTTCTTATGTGTTGTGACAAAATATAATATAACGGCTAGTCACAAGGACTCACAAGACACGCATGTTTTTGATATGCATATTTCGATTTCAATATTCACTTAAAACGCTTGAAAAATAAATACATTTTCTCATTTGGCTTGAGGAGACATTTATTAGTCATTTCAGTAGTTTAATGATCAATGTTTGTGCTGTTTGGAGCTTCAGCTGAACATACTGAAAAAACACTGAAGAAAGCTTTTGGGATGTAATGAGTAAATTAGGTGAGATTTGCGTTCACATTCAGGTGAATTATTCCTAGTCAGATGTCATGTGACGCTGGTCTTTTGGTAGCGTGTGAGGTGTTGTTTTGACAGACTGATCTGGATGTCACAGCGTCTCTGTTTGTGGCATGTTGCCGGATGCAGATGGTGTCATCACTTGTGTCTGCAGGACTCTCTGAAACGCATGCGGTCGCTGTTATTGAACTCATGATGTCTGTACACACATCTGTCTGACACATCATTCCCACTCATTTACATATCTGCACTCTAGCTTAAAAAACATCCGGACACTTCAGGGCAGAGGAAAAAAGTGACGTTGTCTTTTGTGTTGTTTCAGGACCCAGTCATGGCGAGGTGGAGACCCGTGAATGTCTGTACTTTAACATCAACTGGGAGATTGAGAAGACCAACCGCAGCGGTGTGGAGCGATGTGAGGATGAGAAGGACAAACGCTCTCACTGTTACGCCTCATGGAGGAATAACTCGGGCAGTATTGAGCTGGTGAAGAAGGGATGCTGGCTCGATGACTTCAACTGCTACGACAGGTATCCATCTGAAAACATCTTCCTTCAACAGCTTACACACGACATCAAAACACAATGTTGGTGGTGGCGCGGCCGTTTGGTTTGAAGAAAACAGATGCTGAACAAAATACAAGCGTTTGCAAGAGGTCAATCATGGCAACTTTATAGTTATCGTCCTTGATGGGAACATGTCTTTAAATGCCGATGATAAGACCGTAGAGTTCCAGCCAACTGCCCCACAGTTCATTGATATGACAGAAGATTGACTCTGAACGCCGGTGTCATGATGAGTTTCAGGATACTTTGCAGCTGTGTTATATCATGTAATGGAGGATTTGTTGTTTTTTTAAATATGTTGAGCTCATCATCATTACAAAAAACAACCCATTATTTAATATGAGAATTAAAACACAGGATAAGGAGTGTACTCAAGACTCAATGTATTTAGTCATTGAAATGTTGTATTTGTTTTGCTGCAGTCAGTGCTGTTTGGTTAAAGGTATTCTCTTTTCTTTATATATATATATATATGTATGTATGTATGTATTGGTAAAATACATTGGTAAAAATATAGATTTTGAGTAGGGATGCATCGATATGTCACCCTTTGGCCCATAACGATAAGCGGTGATTCTTTATCATTGGAAGTGGATAACCGATATATTGGTTGATGTACAGTATCTACATATTAATATGAAAAGTGGACAACAGCTTTTATATGAAAACATTGACTGCAGGAAACAAGGTAACCGTTAGATTCCGCTGAAAATCATGTACCAAGCCTACTTTACACTAGTTAAAGATGATTTATCCTTCAAACTTTAATGGTATATATTTTTATATATTTATTTAATAAACAATTGGTAGATGTACACATGTCTAACAGAAACACCTCAACACAGAAAGCATTCAGACAGCAGTCTGATTCAAACAATATGCTTTTGTATGTAATGTATACATTCATAAATACTTCACCTACATCAACAACATTATGTAGCCCAAACTTAACAGTGCTCCAGACTGTCGCTTTCAATATTTTTGCGGAGATCACCAGTGCGGTACATGCAAATGCACTAATTTTACATTGGATGCAGCTGCACTCTTTCCTGTGCGCCCAGCGCCAACAATCTGCTCCCCGTTGTCGGGTGTCTTTACAAAAACAGTGCATGCACACATTTGGAGCTGCAGTTGCGGCATTACACCACAATGGATGCGCCGTTTCATTATCAGCATTATTAGTGAGATGCTGAAGAGCTGCATTCATATCCGTAACAACAAGTTCGCCAGTATGAACGCACATCGTGAGCAGAACGACTCACAAACGAATGACTCCTTTGAACTGATTCATTTAAACAGGCTATTTTGTGCTGAAAAGTTGATGATAATCAACTTTGGCTAAATTTCCTTCTAAAATCTAGAGTGCGATTTATAGCGGCCACTGGCGGGGAGTTTGAGAACCGCAACCAATCTCTCAGTCCTCTGCTCACCCCTCCCTTTGGAAACAGCATAGTTCAAAAAGATGTCGTCGGCTGAGACAGCATGTCTTCTCATGTTGAAGCAGGGAAAAGATCATGCGGGCATTCGAAAATCTGTAGAAAGAGCAATATCTTATTTACTACATAAAATAAAGGGTCTGTGGATTTTAAGGATAAAAGGAAGAATAAAAGTCCGGACCTGTGTTAATATTATAAAGACTTTGGAGCAGAGACGGGAAGATTTTTGGTGGAGATACTCATAGATATCTATGGAGATACTTTCCAGCAGAGAGACGATGGAGAGAAAGATAGTCTAAAAATCCCCTGGAGGAGGTGCAGCATTGTGCAGCATGTTTGATGGCAGGTCTAGTTAACAGTAAATAGCGACGCTGTTAAAGGTGTTTAGATGGCAGTTAGGAGTAAGATAGTAGAGGTTTTCCCCCTCTGTAGAGTCTGGGACAACCAGCCTACATACTGGAGAGGAGAGGGAGAGGAAACACGCTTTGTTGAGCTGTTTGTCTGTTTATGGCTACTGCACAAAACATGGCGGTATTCAATGCATTTAGGCCCGCTCGGTGTGTAGAGAGAAATAGCTTATTCTAAGGTAATAATGACGTAAGATCTTTATACACCACTGAAGAAATAGTTTTGTATATTATATTGCATTTCTGTCAAAAGATCCTCAAAATCCAACATTGTTCCTTCAAAAACTTTTCAGTTTATTTAAATAAATTGAATATAATTTTTTTTAAAACTTTATTATTGTATAAAAAGGCCTTTTTTTGTCTTTAGCCCTGTTAGAGGGACAGATCGTAGACCGTATTTACTCACATTTCCAGCTTGAAACCAAACAGTTCTTTCCCACCATTGGTAGGAAAATTTGATTTATAAATGTCTTTGTTCTGTTGCACAACAAAAGAAGATGATATGAGGAATGTGGGATAGCAAACAGGGCACTTTTGACTTCCATTGTCATTTTTCCTACTATGGGAGTCAATGGGACATATGGCTTATTGCTCCCTTAACTCTCTGTAAGTCGCTTTGAATAAAAGCGTCTGCTAAATGATAATTTTATTTAGTACAATCAACAAATCATGTATACAAATGTATATGAATCTAAATTAAATATAAAATATGGTTATATTATAACCAAACACAAGTTGGAAGTGAACCTCAGGCCCCATATGAGACCGTCTATAGAAATGAAATGATATGTAGAGGAGTCAGTTGAGGACAACATAAAGTTGAACCGGACCACTGAAACACAAGGGTCTTTTTCAACATGCATTTGACAAAAGGGAAGACTAAAGGTGGTCTGAGGAGCATGGACGTGGTCTCAAGTGTTGATGTGTGTTTGACATGTGTTTTTTGATGTTCACTTAATCAGATCAGAGCTGTTTGGTGAATGATGTGCTTTACTGAGGGCACGTGCCTAAAGACGAAGAGCACTGAGCACACTGAGCACTGTTGTTTCACACAGAGCTGCTCACTAAAACATACACAACACGAGTCAAGTGACCAACAACATGGGACGGGACGCATCGCGTAGTCATCATTTCAGCACCTGTTGGACACTTGAGTTTCACAGGCTTGAAGAAAGGAGCTTGAGATATTGAACGGTTTCATTTCAGAACAGCAAGTCAAAGCCAGATTCTGTCATGTGACTCTTTTGAAAACCCAGTTCACACAAGAGTGAATATCCAAGTTCTTTCAAACCCTATTCGCTGTTTTGAAAATGTTTGAGGAGTCTCTTTCACAGTCGAAAACAGACTTTTGTCCCACAGAAGGTCATTGGGGTTTAAAGTGGCGCTAGTATTAAGTGTTTCTGTTAAATGTGTCTGTTCATGAGCACTAAAGGCAGATGGGGGTCACTGAGTGTTCTCAGACATCTTTATAACAATAAGATGTTTATTAAAGAACAGATATTCATCATATTACTGCAGGGACGGATCATCCCGCACCGCCCAAGAGCTCTTGTTGAGCAGGTGCTTGAAAACAAACCTCCACTGAGATGAACGAGTCTCACATTGTAACGAGTGTGTCGTTTGTGTCTCATTATGACAGGCAGGATTGTGTGGCCACGGAGGAAAACCCTCAGGTGTTCTTCTGCTGCTGTGAGGGAAACTTCTGCAATGAGCGCTTCACACACCTGCCCGACGTCACCGATGGACCAGGTGAGAACAACTTTACTTTATTTTTTTACATTTTATCATCCTTCATTGACATGTTTATTTGTCTTGCCAAATCTCTCTCTCTGTCTCTTTGTCTCTCTCCTCAGAAGCCGTTCTAACTCTTATCTCTCTCTCGTCTGTGTTGTGTGTGATAGAAATCGAGGCTCCTCCAGTGATGCCGTTTCTGTTGAATGTTCTGATGCATTCTCTGCTGCCCATCACGATGCTCTCCACGGCTCTGCTGCTGGCCTTCTGGATGTATCGCCACCGCAAGCCACCCTATGGACATGTGGATATCAATGAGGTCTGACTGCTCTCTCTTTCGTGTGAGGAATGTGTCTCCACCTGCTGGCGTTTTATATTTGTTGTTTGATATTTCTCTTTTGCTCAAAATATACTGTATATCAGGAGACTCCCCCCCCCCCATCCCACTCACAAAAACTAATGACTCATAATATTTTGTGTGGTGTTGTGTTTTCAGGATCCAGGTCTGACTCCGCCGTCACCGGTC
Organism: Barbatula barbatula; assembly: GCF_947034865.1. NCBI lineage: Eukaryota > Metazoa > Chordata > Actinopteri > Cypriniformes > Nemacheilidae > Barbatula > Barbatula barbatula. The sequence goes on from NC_136786.1 coordinate 869,340, forward strand.
GCGGGATTGAAACCTGTGCAGTTGCTGGAGATTAAAGCCAGGGGGCGCTTCGGCCTCGTGTGGAAGGCTCAGATGATGAATGACTATGTAGCAGTGAAGATATTCCCCATTCAGGTTCATCCTTCTGTTTCTTCAGTTGCTGTTACATAAGCCATATCAAGAGAACACTGTCGTCTCATTCTTTTCTCCACTGTGGCTCACAGGACAAGCAGTCGTGGCAGAACGAGCGAGACATCTTCTCCACGCCGGGCATGAAACACGAAAACCTTCTCAGCTACATCGGCGCTGAGAGACGCGGTTCAAACCTTGAGACGGAGTTCTGGCTGATCACAGAGTTTCACGAGAGGGTGAGAGGAACCAGATGGTTTCTGTCAATCCTGTCTAGACGTGATTGTGTGTGTTAGCGTACGACTGTTTGATATGTTCTCCTCCGGCGTCCAGGGTTCTCTGACGGACTACCTGAAGGGAAACGCTGTGAGCTGGAATGATCTGTGTCGTATTGCTGAGACGATGGCGTGTGGTCTGGCGTACCTTCACGAAGACGTGCTGCGGTTTAAAGAGGGTCCGAAACCTGCCATAGCCCACAGGTGTGTTAGTGACCTTCAGCTTCTGACAGTCACATGATGTGTACATCTGTAACGACAGTATGATGATCTCAAACCCACAGAGACATCAAGAGTAAAAATGTGATGCTGAAGACAGATCTCACAGCTGTCATCGGTGACTTCGGTCTGGCGGTTCGCTTTGAACCTGGCGTACCTCCAGGAGACACACACGGTCAGGTACGAAGCTAGCAACGTCAAGGTCATGGCTTTGATTCCCAAACTGACAGATGCATTGATGTAATGTCTCAACATTTGAATGGTTGCTCCCGTCAGGTGGGCACGCGGCGGTACATGGCGCCAGAGGTGCTGGAGGGTGCGATCAACTTTCAGCGAGACGCGTTTCTGAGGATAGACATGTACGCCATGGGTCTGGTGCTCTGGGAGCTGGTGTCTCGCTGTAAAGCGGCTGATGGTGAGAGCAGAAGCTGTCTACGATCGAAGGCTGTGACTGCCGCATGTATTAAACAAACATGATTTGTGTGCTGTGCTCCTGTAGGTCCTGTAGACGAGTACATGTTGCCGTTTGAGGAGGAGATCGGGCAGCATCCGTCGCTGGAGGACCTTCAGGAGGTGGTGGTCCATAAGAAGATGCGGCCGGTGTTTAAAGACTCTTGGTTGAAGCATTCTGTACGTGCCATTGTTCATGTAGACATTCATACGCTCGTACGATGGATCTGTGTGTAAAGATGTTTCTCGTTGGGCTTAAACAGGGGCTGGCGCAGATGTGCGAGACGATAGAGGAGTGCTGGGATCACGACGCAGAGGCAAGACTTTCGGCCGGCTGCGTGGAAGAGCGAATCTCTCAGATACGCCGCGTGATCAGCGGCACTACCTCAGACTGCCTGGTTTCCATGGTGACGTCGGTCACCAACGTGGACCTGCCACCCAAAGAGTCCAGTATCTGATTCACGACCCTCGTCTTTCCAAACTCAGTGAATCTCAACAACACGAATGCAGCTGCTATTTTATCCGAACATTTTTAAACTTATGATTATTCTTGGTTTTAGTGTCTCTACCAGCACACTTCTCGACTGTATTTTTAGCATTAGAGCGAACACAGGAGATTTTTATTCAAAATACAACCGGAGAGAGGACGTCTCAACGCGCATTCAGGTGCCGACAAATGAATGCAGGCCGTGCAGGTACCTCAACATTTCACTTCTGCGTTTCCTTCGATTTTTTTATTTTATTTTTTCCCCCTTGTCGTTCTGTGATAACCACGGTTACATCATCAGATGGATTTTTAACACTGCTGCAAACCAACGAGGATCATTTTGACTGTTACACACGCAATTGAACTTCCTCGTGGGATTCACCTTTTTACTTTCACTTTCCGACAGCGCGTGCTATTCAAAATGACGGAAAACGTGTCTTTTTCGGAACTAACGGGTGTTGGAGAACACGGAAAAAGACGACTGGACTGAATTTCGTTCGTTTGTTTCTTTTTGGTGACTGTGAAATGAGTTTGGCTGGAAATTTTCTCGAGTGGATTTGCCTGAAATCTCTCCGCTAGGTGGCTTGCATATGGAAATATCAGAGATGATGAGAACATTTAGTTTGGTACGGAAATCTTACTCAGGTATCTCGTGTCATGGGGTTGTGGGTCCATGACTGCCTTTCCCACATCATCACTAGGACAGAAATATTATGGTGCCCTCAGAATTTGAACACTAAATATCAAAACAAAACATGCAAGACCATGGTGTGTGTGTGTGTGTGTGTGTGTGTTAAAAGCTGATGAAATGGTTTGGCTGGTGTGGTTGTGAGAACAGAAATGTTTGTTTTGTTGCTGTCTGTAATCTCTTGTAATAATGTTATGCGTTCTAGACACTTGCTTCAGTCTGTCTCTCTGTGTGTGTGTGCGAAAACAGCTCATCGTTCACCTCAATATCAAAAGGAAATAAGAAAATGTATTTTGTTTCATGTACTTATTTCATCAATTTGTATAAAAATCATGTTTTATTTTCTAGTAATTACCATTTCATTTACATCACTATTTGATATTATAAGGATTTAATTCATCAGCATATATGAAATGGTACAACAAACACGATGCTCTTCATGTCGAACAGAATTTCTTACTCTCTTTTGATTTGGTGAAGACGTGGGCATTCACGCAGAAAGTGTTTGGATTTGTGTCAGGTCACTACATGTATTACTCTTCTGACAGGGACCAAATTTGACTTTTATCATCATGCAATATTGACACATGGATTCATGGGCTAAAAACATCAACTTTGATCACGAGAAGAAAAAGAAACGGTGAATGCAGAATATTTATTTTGTCTTAAAAGTGGTAGATTGTAATCCGCGTTTCTGTATGCCATAATTCAAGCGAGAATTTCCACAGTGCTGCTGTTTGGGTGGAGATACATTCTGGTTTCTCCTCAGTAAACATCATCCTCAGATGCGATCCCACCTCACCAGAAATGAAAAGGCTTCCGAGAAGAAAGAGCGCAACGTAAAACAATAACACTTGTTGTAAAAGGACAAAAAAAAGTGAAAGATGTTGTTCATGAACCACAGACCACCTCAGACCAGAAATACCTCAGATTTTCTAAGTGTATGACTTCTGTTATATATTTTGTTAGTTGTGTTGTAGTAAGTATATTTTGATGTACGTTGGATTTTACGAAAGGAGAGACGTTTAAATAAGAAAAAAAACAATTGTTTGAAGAAGTGCTACCATGTCGTGTTGTATAAATGAGAGAAGCCCATGATGTAAATAGCTGTATACAGTTGTAGAATTCTGCCGATGTGATAGCGGGCATTGTTCTTCATTTCAGCTGAGCTACCTTCCTACACGCTTCTCTTGCGTGTTTTACTTCAAGGGACATTGAACCTTAAATGTTTGGTGCTTCTTCCAAAAACTCAAACACCCCATTTTTACTTGCACAATTTTGTACGAAACCCTCCGACAGGGGTCGAACTGTTCAAAAGCAGACTTAAGAATTGACTGCGATGTGACTTCGCTCAAAGCACCCTTACCAAATTACCTTCGCCCCAAATGCACGATTGGAAAAAAATTAAGTTCAGACGGAGTGAGCTTTCATTACAGGGCCAAATAAAGGTTTGGTGTCCCTACAGTGCCATTTCACTCTCTGTACCCACGATGCATTGCAGCGGTTGCTTCTAGAGCTTTAAGTTCTTTTTAATGGTGCCATATATCAGGAGTGAGACTGAAGGTCAGAATGTTGTCAAGCTATCTTTGTTCTCTTGCTCCAGTGTCATTTCACTTCTGTGACGTCTGGTTGCACGCGTGACGTGGTGAGCCTTGTTTTGCTATTCGTGAGTACTGTATGTTACACTTTCCATCTCAGACATTGATACTTTCAGGAAACCGCATTTTCTTCAGGTTACCGTGGCACTGGTGCCACTTTACCAAGTAGGAAGGTTTGGATGATTGGATGAAGGCAAACGAAGAGTTTCCAATTGGCTCAGATGATGTAGCAAGCAATATCTCCAGCAATAGTTTGTGCGTTCTCTCTGGAGAACCTCTGGGCATTGATATCAACTTTCAGGCGTTCTACCAAAATTATTGGAACAGTTAATTGCTGTTTGATAACATCGATGGAAACCGGTTGTCATGTTTCACTGAAATGACATCGTTGTTTTTATCAAATAACATACCATATGTAGCCAAATTCCTTGCATTTCTACATCTGCAAGTTTATAACCAAAGGGTTTTATTCTTTCTTGCATTCAAAATGCATTCGTCTACGTGTACATTTTGTTATCTTTCATATTTCGCACCGTTGACTTACAGATACACAGATCTGTTTTCGACGAGCAGTTTTCATTGGCCTGTGTGCTGTAACAGTGTTTCATTGGATTGACTAGCGAGAGCTGGTTTTTTGGATCACGAGAGTCGTGATTTATGCAACGCTTCATTATGCACTAAAACACTCAGTATTTCTTAAGTATCCTCGACATCTTCAGCCTTTAAACCTGATGAAACCTGTCAAGGACACGGGGTCGTATTTTAACCCGATTAAAGAAATGATATTTCACAGCTTTTGGACCGAGTTTGACTATTAATACAACGCAAAATGATTTCCTGTCATAACGCGAATAGCATCTTTAAATTTGAAAATGCATATCTTTCTCAGGGTCATGAACGTGACAAAGTCCTTTGACTTTAGGCTGAAATGTCTTGTGTGATCAGAAAAAGCCGTACGTTTGTCTTTCCGGTTTCATGTTTGGTGTAGTTTGATTTTAGGTGTACCTGCTGGTTTATGAGTGCAAAGATGTTTTCATATTTCATATCAGGAGTGTTGAGAACCTCTGGCCTTTAGAAAGATTCTGATGTGCCTGTTTGTGTGAATATTGAAGCAACCGCTGTTGTGCTTGCGTAACATTCTCTTCCTCCGCCTCTCACCTTCTCTTATATCTTGCAGAAAAAGCTATCACAAATCTCTATATTAAAAAATATCTATGTATGTATAAACTCTAAAGTGACCAGCTGTAACTCTGGATACAATCTTTGGTCTGGATTTTCAGGAAGCCGATACCTCAGAACTCATGTGAAACAGTGTTGCTTAGCTGGACTGTTGTGACTGTACACTCATTCATAACACGAACCACCAACCTCTTTTTATACTGACGTGACATGTATGATGACCCCCTGGACAGGTACACAACCTCTTTCCTCTCGGACAAAATGAAATCATGATTTTACTCTGTGTGCTTGAGAAAACTGAACTTGATAAATAAAGTATCACAAGAACAGTTCGGTAAATCTCGAGCCTTATTCATCTGATTTTAAGATTTGGCTGTTTGTCTATCATTGGAATCTTAGTTAAACCAATAAATGAATGTAAGGTGCTTGAGAAGCGACACGCGCACGAGATGAGAGAGGTTTTCTCGGATGCCTTGTCAAGGGGTGATCTTTCAAATGCTGTTTCTTTACCAGAATATGTGAAATGTACATGTTGTAGGTTATCTTTCACTGTTGTAACTGAACCTGTAGAACACACATGACTTGTACTACTGATTTTAACATGAATATACTAAAGTCTGTATGAGATGAGATGCATTCAGAGAGTGGAGCTTGTTGCTGTAAAATCCCTTTTTTGGACTGAAGAGAATGTTAAAGTTCCGGGTCAAATCCACAACCGTCGTATTGCCGTAATGAACTGAGGATTTTCTTGAACGATCATTGTAACATAGTTCTTTAATTTGCAGTGAACCATTGTTCCTTTTTACTGTGGTAATTTTAGAAGTCAGCGTCCAGATCTTGGACTAGATTTGTCTAGTTGTTGGGATGTGGTTGCTTCTACTCTGCATTGGTGCCAGAATAAACCAGTATGAATGTAGTATTTGCCCAGTGTGAAACAACGACACCCTGACTGTTAGAGAAAAATTGCTAGAAAGGATTATTTCAACTTTATCTTTTTGTATATGAAAGTAAACAATAAATACTGATAAAGCATCATTTGATCATCTTGTCGTCTTTCAATCTGCCTCGCCTTTAAGGTCAAAGATTGCTGTGTGTGTGTGTGTGTGTGTGTGTGTGTGTGTGTGTGTGTGTGTGTGTGTGTGGGGGCGCGTATAGGGTTTGAATATGTTGTGTACGAGGGAGGACAGACTATAATTACATTGTTATGTAATGCACATTAATTATGTGGTTTATTTGGATAGATATGCTAATAATTATATTGTTATATAATTTAACAATAATTTGATTAAAATCTTCTCGTTGATGAATGTTATTTAGATGATGTTCGGTATCCTGACCGCCAGATGGCGCTGTGGCGAATTCTCAATGTTTCTCAGCGCTCACACGCCGCTCTTCGCCTTCACTCACATCACGTGTGTTGTGTTTCTGATGGAGTCGTGGAATCTGATCTGATCTATATTGTCGAGGTCTGATAATGTCGTTTCATGTGAAGTCTGTGAGATTCATCAGCGGTTTTGTGTTCGGTTCCGTGTTCAGCACCGGCTCATGTCTCGTGGCACTGAAACACTTTAAACACGAGGAGGAGGACGAAGAAGAAGAGAGCGGTAAACTGACATCACACACATTTATGTGATAAAAGTCCCCATCTCTCAAATCTGACATCTTTTCCTCCGCAGAATTAGAAATAACAGAAACCGTACAAAAATCTTTCGAAAGGTTTTATTAACAATGTTTGTCTCCTTTTGACTTTGAGGACTGTAAACGAGTCAAATGATTTGTTGTGTTTTGTCGTGATGATAAACGTTCTCTAGCGAGCTCAACGTCACATCAGCTCATCGAGCGCTTTGGTCTGCCACAAACCGGCGCTGACGTCCGATTCTACGTCAACCACATTCTATCATATGATCAGACCCACCGGACGCCCAGATGGGTGACAGAGCACCTGTCCGATCAGCGCTTATTGGGTGAGTTTGGCCCGACAGCTACAGGTGTGCTGGGGTTTTAAAACATGATGTTAGATTCACGTCTTGCAATTTATAAGAAGCTCCATGTTTCTCACTCACATCGTGTTTTGTTCACTTATATGTGTCACGCTTTCTAAAAGAACTGTGATAAACATTAGACCTGGTTTCACTGACGAGGCTTAAGGCTAGTGCTGGACTCAAATGAATGTGTGACCTGTCTTAGCTGAATAGAACTCTTATTTCAGTTTAGTCTTGAGATGCACACCAGTAATGTGGGTCTTTTTTATAAATGTCTTAATTCAAGGTATAGTCCTGGTTTAAGATAAACTCTTTCTGTGAAAGCCGGCCCTAGTGTCACACTTTAAAGTTGGGGCTCTCACGGTTATGAAAAATGGCTGATGATTAATTATGGCAATTCATTGTCCGTTAAAAGGCTTTGACAATTATACCGATTGATTACAATTTATTTATTCAATTAATGAAATATACTGTAGATACATTAGGAAATGTGAAAATTCTGTTAATAACTAGGAACATTCCCTATAGAATGACCCTAACGGAAAAAACCGAGATATGAGGATGACTTTAATAAAAATAATACAACTGAAATAATGAAGAAATGTCTTTCGAACGTAACAGTGCAGATCAAGGACGGTGGATGTAAAATGCTGCCGATCACCCTTGTTTTCTAAAGATATATTCAATAATTCAGATAAAAAACTTTCTGATTTATAACATTCAATGGTAACTATAACATGTTTCTTTCTGTGATTGTAATTTGTATTTACATACATCGTCGCCTTAGAATTATAAGGGTCAAAATGGAGTTATTCTCATATTCTGTGACAATTTATGTACATTATGCCATGTTGGTTTTTTAAATGTGTGCATTTGGGGATTTTTTAAAGAAATCAAAAAGGTTCTATCTGCAAGAGCCAATCAGCACTTTGAATGCACACAAGAGGACCAATCAGGATCAGCTGTCTTTGTCACGTGACCGGACTCCTCAGTGACAGGGGAATATCTGAGGAAACACTGTTTAAAATAAATCCTTTTATATTTATAGACACAACACTAGTTTCCTAATGCCTCTGTTTACATAATGCCAAATCGTCAACAACGTCAAGAGTCGAGATTACAACAATAAACATTGTTTTTTCAGCCATGCTTGTCTCTTAAAAGTCATTTGATCTGTCAAACCTTCTGTGGATAAAACATTGATACAACAATTAGCACAGCCTTTTATGAACAAGAAAAAAAAGTGTCATAAAAACCATGCAGATGAACCAAAGGTGATCTTTCTATCTTTCCTATCTTTGACCAGTTCCAAAAAAACCATTTACGAAAATGTTGATATTGTACATTTGGGATACATCGAGGGTCTCTGTCTTTTTCATGTATAGAAGAGATTTGTTCCTCATATCATTTTTGCTTTATGAAATGCAAAACTTTAAGACTCCATTTTTCAAAACCACTCAGACCGGCGATAGAACCTTATCATGCCAAGGCGACGATATATAGATTTAATGGGTATATTACAAATGTCAGTCACACAAAAACTACCAGGATTTTTTAAGGTTATGAAATATGAAATAAATTGTTAACCAAATGTGAGGGTGTGATCCACCATCAGAGAACCGTATGTGGGAACATTCTGGATGTGTTGGGATACTGATTCTCTTTTAAACTCTTGACAGGTGAAGCCGATAGAAAACACTGCCGATTTAAACCGGATCCGAACATTCCCGAGCTGTTCACGGCACGAAATGAGGATTATCTGCGCAGTGGCTGGTCGCGGGGTCACATGGCACCCGCGGGCGACAACAAAATCTCTGAGGTTCAGTCATCTATTGAGTCTTTAATTTTATTTAATCTCTGAAAGATTAAACAACAGAAACTTTCTGAAAAAGGGATTGAATGGCTGAGATGGTAATTGCATTGATTTGAATGGAAACTATGATGGTGTTTGTGGGTCACTGCTGGTGATGTGTTATGTTATCTGGCAGATGGGAACCAGTAGAACGCCATTAAATCCTCCTGAAATAAGGTCCAATACACACTGCTACATAAATGGTTTTAATGATACATAATAGCATTTGTAATTCAAAACCTTATGAATTTGTATTACTTTTTGTTTCTGAAGGATGTGTCACAAGCGTGAGAAGTTGCTGATGCTGTTGAAACTCAGATTGATGCTATAATTCACATAAGAATGCATTTGTAACCGAGCTACACAGAAATGAGTTCTTCTCATGTTTCGTAAATGAATCTCAAAGTTCTGTGGTCATCTTGGGAAGTGAAACGAGTCATTTAATACACTGAACATAGGACTGCAGAGAAAGAATGTGAGGAATTAAGATTACAGTGTGTTGTTTTATAGCAGATCTATGAATCCTGTTATTTACTCTCTCGACAGCAAGCGATGGCAGAAACCTTCTATCTGTCCAATATCGTCCCACAGAACTATGAGAACAACGCTGGATTCTGGAACAGGTTTGTTAACGCTCAAATCCACAACGATCGTATCTCTGTGTTTCATTCTCATTTAAACTCATGTCCTGTAAGGCTGGAGATGTTCTGCAGAGATCTCACCAAGACGTTTGGTGACGTGTGGGTCGTATCTGGACCTCTGATGCTGCCGCAGGTGGATGAAAACGGCAGGAAAACAGTTTCTTATCAGGTGACATTTCTGTACTTCTTCCTGTTAAAAACCTTGCTATTTACAAACCGATAATAGATACAGCAAGAAGAAGAATATAGAAATAGGGAATATATGTTTTTAAAATGTATGTTATCTATAATAAATACAGTTTCAATACTATCTGCATAACAATATAATTTGTGTGAATAAATTCAGTTTTATTAAAATCAAGGCTATAGATTTAGGAAGAAAAGCATGCATGTTGTTTCAATAGTTGTCCAGTAGATGGCGCTGTCGATCTTCCTGTAAGTGTATGACATCAGTTAACAGCAGACACGGTTCAAATCACTTCAACACATTCTGCATGAAATCATATACCTATATTTGGTATTCTTATCCATGCTTTTATATAATAATACAAATCGTAATGCTGTTATGAGTGACAGGAATAACACCTGTTGATCGGTGATTTAGCTTTAATCAGGTTATAATTCCGACTCCTGAGGGGTGGGGGGGGTTTCCAGGTTGTCCAGGCCGTGTAAATGATCTGGGATTGGTGCCCTCGGGCTCTGAACTCTTGTAAATGAGCTGAGACAGAAGCCATGTGACCTCCATCTTCACACCGTGAGTCTCCGGGGGGCATACGTACCTCTCCGACTCGTGTGATTACGCCACACGGAATCTCCTGGGAGTTTAGGAAATAGTTACTGTGACAGCAGTTAATCGAGAGGGAATCGGTCTGTCGTCTAAAATCTAGTTTTGATCTGTGGTTTCAGATTAGAGCTTTCCAGCTTGAGGTCTTAATCCAGTTTACTAACGCCGCTATGAGAATCATTATAATTGACTGTGCTGTAACTCTCCTCGCCTTGTTTTCTGTCGTCTGATTGGCTCACTGGAGATAAGTGCGGGGCTAAATGGGCCGCAATCGCAGCGTCTGATTGCAGCCGTTCTGTGATCTGTGTAACTCTGCCCCTTCACTCTTGTCATTCATTTTCCTGCAGCTTACATCATTACTGTCCTGCTAATAATCACCTCGTTTACTTTCCTCTGTGAACGCAAACGTTTATTAGTAATCCTGAAGTTTATGGTTGAGGAAATGTTTCGATGACAAAATGTTTTTGGATGAACGTTAAGATCGGTTTTATTCAGCATGCAGACACTTCCCTTTGAGGAAATAAATAATGAAATGATTCATGAGTTAGATCTTGTGCATCAGTGGATGTGTTTGTGTGTCTCATTTCACAGCTGATCGGAGAAGACAATGTCGCTGTTCCTACTCACCTGTACAAAGTGGTCCTGGTGCAGAAAGATTCATCCGGAGATTCCTGTGCTCTCGGGGCGTTTGTGGTTCCAAACGCTCCGATCGGCTTCGACCGTCACCTGACCGAGTTTCAGGTGAGTCTGTCTGATTTAGAGCGGATGTCCGGCCTGAAGTTTTTCCCTAAATTGGAAAAAGCGGAAGAGCTGAAGAGCTTGTGTGAGGTGGACTCGTGCCAGCTGATGGACTTGAAACGCTTCACGTTGTACATCACCGGCCGTAAGGTGGTCAGCGCGCGGACGCTTCAGCGGTTGGAGAAGGTGATGGAGAAGCTGAGAGACGCAGGAATAACACCTGATGATTACCTGAACGATCTTTACCTGGAGAAGAAACGAGAGCTGCTGGAGAAAGAAACTGAGAAGAAGACATGAATTTCAAGAACAAGAACATTGAAACCTGAATTTGAAAGATTGACCTGATTTGACTGTGATCAAAGTTTTTTTATTCATCACTTGCTGTTGTCTTTGTACTTGAAATGTTTTTCTCATGACAAAACTCGTGTGGGCAGACTCTCAGCCTTTAAAGTATTTCATCTTCACATCATAAAAATACCTCAACAATCATGTCTTTAACTCGGTGATTATAGATGAGATGGAAGTGGGTTAATGTGTGTGGTTTTGTTTATAAACGTCACATGAAGAGCTGTGTGTGTGTGTGTGTGTGATATTAAATCAATGACTGGAGCTCTCAGTCTGTCGTCTCATCTGATAAAGAACTTCACATAACTCAATCTGCCATCAGAGAGGGAGTATCTCATCTCGTCTCGTCTCATCTCTCCACAGCTGCACTGAGCTTCCTGACAGAAGGCCCGTGTAATTGCCTTTGACGTTTAGATTTCGCCGTGGTAAAACACAGGAGCCGTCCGAGTCTGTTGTACACGTCACATTATGAGCGGCTCTACAGCACGCCGCAGTCCTGGAGGTTTAGAGTTGATTCAGCTGATACGCCGGCTCTCTCAGCTCCTCTATAAACACATGAGCATTCTTGTGTGATCTTTTCTAGACGTACAGTAGGTTTGTTCCTGTAATTGATTATCGTGGCCATGTGACCTCTTCCTCAAAGGTCAAGACACACGTGTGACCTCTAGACCAGTGTCAAAAGTTAACTAGGAGAATGTTCTTGTTTGAACGCTAATGAAGGGCGTTCAGGTTAGTTTTAGCTTTATATATCTCTTGCTGTTTTGTACTGTGATTGGGGTGTTCAACGGTTCATGGGATTCAGAATAGAAGTTTGTGTACTGTGCATATTTATTTTCTATTTATAAACACGTACACATGCATGTATATGGAAATATTTTATATAGATAAACATTTATTCAATTTTGCATTTTAAATGATACATATTTGTGTTTATTAATGCTAAATGAATATGCACAGTAAACCGACATATGATTATTGAAACACAAACCTTTGTTCTGGATGAGATTAATCGTGATTTTGGTATTGTTGGAACAGCCCTAATTCATAAAGTAAAATCATAAAGTTAAGTCTAATCAACCATAGTTGTATTCAATTAAATGTATAGTATAGTGACCATAGTTTGGGTGAATTGATTGATATAAAACCTTGCCATCTGTGGTCGGCTTGTTTTCGGGTTTACTTAACATTATTTGTTGGATGTAACATCTAAATGTTCATGTATTTCCATATTCAGGATCTGTTTTCATTACTTTCAATATAGTTTACTTTAAATGATATATATATATATATACACACACACATTAGTAATAATAAACAGAGGCCATGAGCTGTATGATGATACAGTTCCTTACCGTACATAATAACAGTGCAAGATTTAAACAAATGGGTGAATATAATACAGTAAATATTCATTACATTACCTTACAATACATTGATCCAATTCTTAAAAAACAAACGTTTTTTAATCCTGAAGAAATAAAAACAGTTGAAAACATTTACACAGGGTCACAAATAGATATTGGAGGAAGTTCTCATAGTATATTTGGATATCAAAGTCAATGAGTCTGTGGCAAATATGCAATGTAGTAGATAAAGGACTTAATGTATCATTATACATTATCAATACAGAGTTCTGTTAGAAAACAAGTTACAAGTTGCAATGTTAACTTAAAGGAAAGGTTCATCTCAAAATCTAAATGTTATTTTCTACTCACCCACATGATGTTCAACATGTTTTAAAGTCACCATGCAATCAAACTGGACAATTCTAAGTGTTCAACACAGTGTTGCAGTGATTATTATAAATGATTTATCTGTGCACGCCATTATTTCATTTTAATTCACTTGGATTTGTAATCTTTAATCACAAACGTTAAGCTCTTCTCCCCCTCTCAACAACAACTTCACATGATATCAGCAACAAAAAAGAGGTGGGACTATACTCCCTGTCCAATGGCCAGGCATGTTTAACCCAACTTATAAACTATTTAAAAAGGGGAGTGCAAAATAAAGCTCCGCCCTACAATTTTTCTAATTTCCCACAATTTTCAGTTTCATTCCAATACACGTCACATTACAGAATAGAAGTCAATCGCAACTTCCCTTTCATGGGGACTTTAAGACCTCCTGGGGCTCGTTTCAGAAAGGAGGTTTAGGGAAAGTTCTGAGTATATTAACCCTGAAATGAGAGAAACTCTGGGTTATCAGTTTCAGAATGTGAGGTTTGTCAAACCAGAGAAGGTGGAGTAACTCAAGCCTGTTTCCAATAGAGACGTCACTTATACTCAGAGTCAGTAACCATAGTAACTTAATCTGTGAACCTCACCTGGTCAGGAGCAGCTTTTCTTTAGAAAACTCAGAGTTTATTTCCATCTCCTCCTAAAGGTAATAAACAATTAATTTGGTCATGCAGCCGTTCCAACCCAAAACTGCTCTGAGGAGGATTCCGACAGCTGACCAGTCTGAGGCTGACATGAGAGTCTGACGCCCTAACAAGTGTCCTATACACCGTGACATCTCACACTCATCACTAGAGCACTCATGAGGAGTGTTGTTTCATTCATTTATTAATGACCCATTGAAAAGTTGATAGAACTAACTCAAATCAGCTGTTCTGAAACTAAAAACTAAGAGTTAAAGGTATAACCTAGAGTTGGTTGAAGATCCTTATTGAAACAGGCCCATGGTGTTTTCGGAGCACAAATTAAGATATTTTAGGTAACTTTAGGCACTTCCACGCATGCGCATTCGGTGGGGTCAGACGCTGGCGTTCTGACTGACAACTCTGAAGCGCAACAAGCAGACGCATGCAGTAATGATCTTCCCACAATGTCACAATTTTGAGATTGAGGAAGATTTGCCCTTTTTGCCCAACGGTACAAACCAAATCGGCGTGCGTCTAATTGCTCTCGTGAACGAGCCCCATAGACTGAACAGACATAGGAGAATATATCAATTAAAGTTGTTATTTTGCTTTGTTTTTCGCTCAAAGTATTAGTTTGTCCATTTATTCACTTAATGAACTTAATTTTGTGTTCAACTTCAATCAGGGGCGTCGCAAGTGGGGGAACGGGTGACTGAGTACATAGGGCCCTGGCATGTGAGGGGCCTTGAAGTTCCTGAAATTATATTTATTATTATTTTACAATTGTGCGCCTATACAGGTCTGTGCAACTTCTGTTCTCCGCTAAATTTGAGAAGCTTCAGCAGACATCTGTCGTGCCTCACCGCGAACTACACGATAGGCTGTATGAGTAAAGTGGAATGGACTCACATCCCTCCGCAAGAGACCCGTCTGTTCCTTTCCGGGTTTTCAATTTCTCACTCACAGACTCTGTGTTCACTGACTCCACTCACAGCAGATGATGGATAGTCTGCGTCCAAATACCCCCACTTGCGGTCTTGGCCACTTGAGAGCACGTGCACGCGACAAAAAGTTTTTCCCTGGGTCGTATGAGATGGTGAGGAAGCTTTCCAGTGTAAGTTATACAACTACTTTTTAAGGTGATATCTTTATTTCTTCTATGTTCTATTATATTCTTGCTTTTTTGGTTACAGCTGCTTTGATACAATACAAATAAAGCACAATAAAAATAAATCTATGACTATATAATTAGATTTTACATATAATTTTGCAGGAAAACTTAGTGTTGCACATTTTGTTGGTGAAAACTTCGGAGTTTTGTATTTTGTAAAACAGCTTTTTACCACAAAATTAGAAACACCACATTAAAAAAAGTCACATGTTTGCACTTGCTGAGTGTGTCCCATCGGGTTAGAAATACTACATGCTCACTTGGGAACTTCATGCCCACTAGAACACTTGGGCCAAAAACAGGAAATACGTCATTAAAGAAGTCAAGTGGTCAAGTGCAAAGACAACAAGTGGGGGTATTGGGACACTTAGTCTCATCGACAGGTAAATAAAGTACAATACACTTAACAGCGAGTGCTTGATCGGATGAGGTCATATTTGGGTAGTTTGTTTTTAGTATTTGTGTGGGAGATGTATAAGTGCAGTGGCAGTATTTTTGGAAGCCTGCTTAAATGATTGAAATGGATCTGGGTGGTCTAAATGAACATCAAATTCACAAACATGAGGCAGGAGACTGTGAGAGTTATATTCTATATATACAAAGCTAAATATCGTTGGAATTGAATATAAAGGGCTTTAAAACAATCACTTGAAAACAATGTACACCAGACTACGGAGCGCGTGAGGGGACAAACAGCTCAAGCTTCTTGTTTTAACTGCATATTGAGGTAAACTTTGGATATGTACCATATTGAGGCAGTTCTTCTGACATATTTACACACACACACACACACACACACACACACACACACACACACCCGCCTCACCTGACAACACACACACACACACATTTCCTAATAACGTATAAACATTCAATTAAAATAATAACATGCTTAAGTTAAAATGGCCAATATATATGTAGGTAATAAAAAGATGTGCAAGTGTCTTTAGGGCTTTTTATTTTTAATAACACTTGATAAGAGGGGGGCCATTTGTTCTGAATATTATCGAATCAGTTACAGTCATGAAGTACAAGCCTATTCTTACACTAAACACGTTACTGTGGGTAACATCAAATATATATTTTTTACTGTTCAATAGTTGAATGTGTAACGCTGCACAGTGTCTCTGTTAATGAAACACAATTGAAATACAATATAGTTCAACTATCAATTCGTGTTAAAGGGGAGACTGAGGTGATCTATTCATATTTAAGAATATCACAATTCATACAGAAAAGAGATTCAGCGCTTTATGATACATAAATATAACAATTTACTTCAAAATAGCTTTGAGGGGCCCCACACATCGCCTTTGCTCAGGGCCAGAGATTCCTTGCTACGCTCCACTGTTATATTTCTCTGTTCACATGTGATAATATCATCCGTGACCTTGATACCCTGACACTTTGACCTCTGGCCGTAATAAAAGCTGACATCATCCTGCTGTGTGTGTGTGCGTGCATGTTCTCTTCTGAAGATGATGATGTATTACACTCTTCAATCGCACCAGACGAGACCTCTCGGCCTTTGAACACCATCAGCATGTTCAGCAGAAGACTTTAAAGCGCCGGGTTCACCTGAAACAATCCTTCACCTCTGGGAATAAGCTCCGCTTGTGATATTTAGGTTACATTCTTGCGCTGACGGAATGTAAATGCACAGATACGTAATAGGTTTGTTTGTTGTATATATTGTTCAGAATTATGGGGCAGATAAATCACGGCGGGGTGGTGAATAATGGCTGCTGTATGGTAACATTCAGACGTGTGTGTTGTTAACCCAGTTACACGGAGAGAAATACAGCTCCCATGATTCCACAGGGCTATTTTCACTCTTACCTCTCGTGACTCTTGTGCTGTGGGGCTGCGTCAGCGTTCTGTTCCACACCGAGACAGTGATCAAGCGCCCGACGCTTTCTGCAAGCGAGTCACATTCAAAGTTTGTTTGCCAACATGGCAATTTTACGAAGAAATTCCTTCCTTCAACAAAAATCTTTCCAAAGACTTTATGCTTTTCTGGAAGTCACCTTCCTCCGGGGCTGTGTGGGAACCGTGTTTTTTTCTCTTGCTTTGCAAATCATTACTTTATGTTCTAGACATAAGCCTTTTTTTTATTTGTGTGTTTTTTAGAGTGGAGTGTTTTTCTTTGAGAGAATGTTTCAGGCTCAACCTTTAGTGTTATCATTTTGACACTTCGTTTTGTTTAAACAACTCCGGTTTTCCTTTTCATTTGTTGTGTGTGTAAAATCACCTGAGAGAACATTGCATTAGAATTTTAGCAAAATTAAGATATCAGCGATATCAGATGTTAAAAATACAAATCAGATGAACTGCCCACCAAAAAAATCTGACTCTGTTCAGTCTGATCTTACATGAGAATCTTGAAATAAATAATGTAAACTTTATGTATTTATATTGAATTCTGTATATACTTTGAATTAGGTTTATTAAAACATCTCCAAACATCACTGAATATGATATGTACAGCTTACAATTTCCAACAGTTAAAGTATGTTAATAGTGAAGTATATGAACTGCAAAGCATTTGCATATCATTACTCTTGTCCACATCTAAAGGGCAATATTTGATGCGATGGGTCAAAGATACTTGTGGCCTAATGGTTAGAGAGCCAGACTTAAAACTCAAGTTTGATTCCCAGGCTGGCAGGTTCCCAAGACTTTATTACAGGTGACACCCGATGGGAACTAAGGCACAGTGTTCACATATTGAAATTCTTTTTATAACTTTAAATCCATTTACATAAAAAAACGTAGTCTTAAGGTTTTTCATACTGACTGTATTCCTAAAAAAATTCTTTCTGATCCTCAGCCTCCTCTTACAGTATTGAAAGGTCTTTCTCCATATTACATTAAGCCTTTCAGGATAGGCCGTTTCTACGACACTACACACAACAAAGTCAAACCAAACAATGAAAATGGATAGATTTGAAATACGTTCATTTAAAGGGGATACATTACTGTCACAGCAGACCTTCATCCTCTAATGCAAATGAATTATTATGGTTAGTGTGTACTAATGTGTTCAACAAGATTATTTTTAATCATATAACTTTATATAAATGATGACAACTGTAGCAGTTTCTACAATTAAAGGATTCTCCATTAATGTGACTACATCAGCAACAGTTTAAAATAAAGCTAGTTTTCACCAAACCAAATAAAAGTAGTTTTTTAAGAAACAAAAGGTTCAATATAGAGCCTACACAATCAGTCATTTAATGTCATTAAATACAATAAATAAACTGGTAGAAAACCATACACATGCTAAAATAATGGTTACAAACATCTCAACAAATCTAACAGAGATATCCATAATGAATATATCTTTTAAATATCTCAGTAAAAAATACTTATTATATACAGCAGCCTACATACATCTGAACTATATTTATATTTAATAGTGTTTGCAGTTTTATAAACGTATAAATTAAATTCCACATTATTTTAGTTTTAGCACATTATACATGCAGATTTAAAGATCGGGCTCATGCGATGTCATGCATTCTGACTTCTTTACACTGTTGAACATACTGGCTTCTCATGCTTAACATGTTCAACTTGTTAAAAGTGCTTGATACACTCCCCCAGCACTGCAACTTGTTTCAGAAAGTGTTTTTATAATTCTGGATCCCTGTGTCATCAAAGGTATCCTATTCCTTTCATTGGCCATTCTCCTGGACAATCATGGCAAGGTGAAAGAAAAGAGCCGCCCACGAGCGAGACCCGCTTACCATCAAGATTATCAGAGCTGTGTCAAGATGGTCTGCAATGCAGCTCATTACTCTTGCGATAGTGAAGTTTAGATGTGTCTGTTTTTTCATGGCATTTCGCTGATGAATGTTATATAAAGTTTGCAGACGACACTACTGTTATCGGTCTCATCCGGAACGGTGACGAGTCTGCGTACAGACAGGAGGTGGAGCAGCTGGCTCTATGGTGCAGGTACAACAACCTGGAGCTGAACACGCTCAAAACAGTGGAGATGATAGTGGACTTTAGGAGAAACCCCCCTGTACTTCCCCCACTCACCATCATGAACAGCACTGTGATTGCAGTAGAGTCATTCAGGTTCCTGGGCACCACCATCTCTCAGGATCTGAAGTGGGACGCTCACATCGACTCTATTGTAAAAAAAGCCCAGCAGAGACTTTACTTCCTCCGGCAGCTGAGGAAGTTCAACCTGCCACAGGAGCTGCTCGTACAGTTCTACTCAGCTGTCATTCAATCCATCATATGCACCTCCATCACCGTCTGGTTCGGCTCAGCCTCCAAAACTGACCTCAGAAGACTACAGCGGATAGTCCGGACTACAGAGCGAATCATTTGCACTACACTTAAAGAACTGTACTCATTCAGAGTGGGTAAAAGGGCTCACAAAATTACCCTGGACCCCTCACACCCAGCACACTCTCTGTTTGAACTCTTACCATCTGGTCGACGCTACAGAGCACCGAGCACTAAAACATCCAGACACAGGAAGAGCTTCTTTCCTCAGGCCATCTACCTCATGAACAGTTAAATGTTCACCTTTTGCAATAAATGTGTGCAATATTTTTGTGCCAGATTTTTCGTATATAGCACCTTAAAATGTGTATATTTTAAACACCTGTAGATATCTCATATAATCTGTATATACATATCATACACCCTACAGTGCAATAAATGTGTGCAATACTTTCCCCCAGACATTTCACATATATAAACTCATAACTTGTATATTTTAATATGTCACACTGCACTTTTACCTTTGTGTGCTTAACTTTTATTTTTATTCTGTACTTTCGTTGCCTTTGTTGATTGTTACTTGTCTTGTAACCTTACTTGTGTACTGGAAGCTTCTGTAACCAAGACAAATTCCTCGTGTGTGTAAGCACACCTGGCAATAAAGCTTGTTCTGATTCTGATTCTGATAAAAGGTGGATATAACGCTGGATTTGGAGATGGTTGGAAACGTATAGATGGTGCGGCACCAGCGCTAAAAGATGCTGCACATGAACCGCACGTGGTCAAGTCAAACTAATTCATATGTCTGTGTTTTGTTGGCAATCGTTGTGTGTGTGCATAATGTAAACAACACAAAGGGATTAATGCGATGATGTGTTGTGTGCTCGTGCTGTAGTTCCATCCCACTCTCCCCACTAGTCCCGCCTCTAGCAGCTCATGTTTTTCCGGAAATAATCGTACAGCTGTATCTCTCTTAAATACATTTTATCAAACTAAATACCCTTCGAAGATACAACGTATGCATGAAATACTACTGTATAGTCATTCAAGATTAATATGAGATTGGTAGAAACTCGTGAAATCTGTGATCCATTGACTTCACATGTCTTCATGTTGTTCCTGTGAGTGAGTGTAACTCTGGGTAACTTGCTGGAGGTTGATTAAACTACCCAGAGTTTAGCTTACGGTATGTTCACCCTGCTTTCTAGAATACACCCCTGAACCATGACCAGGTTAGCCCAAGTTTCTGTCAAACCTTACGTGTAATAAACACTAGCTTCCGTTAAAAGAACAAGCCCTTTTTAAATGGATAAAGTGAAACATTTTGCACTAAGTGTTTATTCCCCTTAGAAGTCCATTATAAGGAACAGCGTAATGTACCAAAACAACAACCACGGAAAGCCAAATGAAATACATTTGATTTGTTCTCAGTTTGTCACTGCCTTCAGCCACGTTACATGGTTTCTTTATCATGAACTTTAATAAAGAACAAGCGTAACACTATTCTTATCCCTGGAATAAGTTTATTTATTTTAACAGGAGCTAGTGTTTGTTACCATTAAGGTTTAATAGAAATTTGGTAGTTGTTGTTTCGGTAAGCTGTTTTGTTATAATGGACTTCTATTGGGGAGAAACTCTAAACGCGAGATTTATCACTTTATCCGTTTAATCAGGACTCGATCTTTGCAGCTAGTGTTCATGACAAGGTTTGACAGAAATTTGAGCTCACCTGGTCGTTGTTTAGGTACGTTAAACCTCGTTTAGTGAGTCCTCCGGCTAGGATTATCCCAACCGCAGATTCAGGTTTACAAGCCAGTCAATACTCGCATTTTCCCCCTTCATGAACAACAACTTTTGCTACACAATAAAAACACCTTTCATGGTTTGATAGATTTGAACAGTCAGAAACGACACAAAACACAGGTATTTTGAGTTTGTTATAGTGAATTCCTAATCTGGAGAAAATCACTTGCTGCCCTCCATCGGCACTTTGTGCAAACGACGACCTGATCTCTTTTTGGTGATCTCTGTTGAGTTTTGGATTGTGTTGTTATTACGGTGAGACAGTGAAGCAGGTGCATGCACAAACCTCCAGCTGTAATTAGACGTGCAGGCAGCTCGCATGCCACAGCGCATTTCATCATGAAAGGCTTCTGATGTACCCAAACATCTCATCCAATGACATCACAGCTTCTGTCAAACATCATCAAGCAGTGTACGCGTATGTATACACAGTTAAATCTCCTGTATATATATATATATATATATCATATTTTATATTTTAGATGTGTTGGTCTGTTTACGAGACTCGTGTGTGGCGGTGGGTGTTTTTCTGGGGGTCTTTGAGGACACTCAAGCTCTCTTCTGTTCTTCTCTAGTCAGTGATCTCCATGTGGCCGTTTAGTAAACAGATCTTAGGAAGCATCTGATGTCCTCACAGGACCGATTGTGTGCAGACAGATCATCTCCTCTGAGACTGTCCTTCAAGTGTCCAATCTCATTAGTTACACAAGAACGTGTCATTTGATGAGATGAATGACTGTTTTAATTCTTATCACATATACACACACATGCTGTTGAATATTAGGTGCTGCTAGGGAATTGTAAAGTGCTTTATGATCAAAGGTTTGGAGAATATTTTTGGCTTAATATGAAAACTCATTGTACCAAATGTCTTTACAACTCAAGTTTAATTGTTTTTCATTCTTTAGCACTAGTTGAAGCAGACCTGGAAACTCGTACTGTTTCAAATCTTCATATCCTCCTCACGAAGTTGGTTGAATCAAAATATAACAAAACAAGCTAAAGGTACAGTACAAAAAGTTCCTTCTGGTTACATGTTAGCCAAAATATTTTGTTGTGTTGTAATGGTGTGGTGAAGCTCTTCAAATATCGTGGACAAAATAGGTTAACAAAGCAGAGAGTTATTGCTTAAAAACACTTTATGATCCCTTCCTGGTTTCTAATGTAGACTACGTATTTGCAGCGTGTTCTTATACCACCGTGCAGTATATATAATACAAATTGACAATTATACATTTAAGATTTTCTAAATGACTACATGTATGCTATAGATTGGAAGTTTACAAACGTTAAAACAACTCTTTTATTTAAAACGCAGGATGATGGTACTTTGAGTTAATGGCTTGTTCAAGTTCTAACCCAAAATATGAAAAATATTGATAATGATGCTTGACTTTGCAAATGTTAAAAAGAATAAAAAGTAACACAACGAGACAAAACAAAACACACACTGTGGAGTGCATAAAGGCCGCGTGCTGTTTTGCTGAATTGTTTTGGCATTTATGCATCTTTATTATGTATGTAAAATAGGGCAAAAGCCTCTTGTTGAGGAAATACCATCTTTTACAGGTTTTCTTGCTGTGCGCGACACTTTTGCCCAATTAAATTGATGTATGGCACCGGCGCGCGCACCTGCTGTAACTGTGATTTGTGACGCACGCGCACCCGTGGCCGCTGAGGTGGAGTGAGACATTTGTGCAGGATAAAGAAAACGACAAGACGCATATGAATTCAGCAGGAAACATGAGTCACTAGAATGTCGTTCGACTGTGTGAATCGGCTGGATGTGCGGCCTCTAATGCGTCTTCCACTCGAAAAGGCATTTTCCTGAGAAATGGACTCGTGGGGTGTAATGCGTCTGCGTGTAAAATTAAAAGTGCTGAGAGCGCACATCAGAGAGACACACGTGGCTGTCGGTGGGATGGAGTTCGGGCCCTTCGATTGCCTGCTGTGTGGTACCTGGAACTCATTAGAATCTCAACATCTCCCCAGGTGACGGCATGCGCTTTCCCAGACGCAATTACTGCAACGCGCGTGCCTGTAAAAATCTGAGCTGCGCATGCATGATAAATGATATGTATATTTATCTCTGTGTGATATGCATGTTTTGCATGTTTGCCAACACTAATGTGTTTTTGTGTGTCGTCTTGTCCGGTGTGTGTGTGTGTGTGTGTGGTTGTGCTGACGTCTTCATTTCGGAGGCAAACAGGAGGCTGCTGGGTCACCTGCTTTCCCTGTGGGAGAACAAACTCATCTTCTGCTGGTGTCCAGGGACCTCATCAGGACCTGCTGCCATGGCAACGCCTATACGCCAAACAGCATCTTCGCAAGCCGACACTTTTAACAGCACCCATGAAGATGCGGGGACACGATTGTGTTTCTCTTCGCCTTTATTCGCTTTCTACTTTCCATGTCTGTTTTTACCTCTGTTACTTATTCGTTTGCATTTATGCGTCACGCAGAAGCTTTCATCCAAAGCGACCTACAGTGCATTCAAGCTCATTTTCTAAGATTTACATTTTCTCATACGGAGGATGACAATTATTATTTAAAGTTTGAAAAATGAAAATGATATAGGCTATTATCCTAGTTCTAATTCCAAAGCTGTATAGCCTAGATCACTTATATGAAACACAACGTGATCCTTAAAAGCATTTTTCACCATATGTCAAGTCCTCTGAAGCGGCAGCTTTAAATAAAGAAGTGTGTCACATCTTAATAGCGCTTTGATTGAAGAATATTTCCATGCATGGTCTTCAAAGGTTTACGTCATTAAAACATCATATACATTCTTTAATGTGATGTCTATTTGCTGTCTAAGTGTCAGTGATGCTGATGTGAATCTCTGCTCATGGGACGAGCATCTCAGCCGTGACCAAAGGCCAGATGATGACAACAGATTGACCATCTGCTTCTCTAACTTTCTGAGTGCTCTTGTTTACGTTACGTAAAGTTTACGTTCAGCCTTTCAGATGCTGTTAGTCCTCCTAACTTTCCACTTATAGTCCAGTTACTATTTAAGTGCCCTTTGTCGTGACTTATTTCAGCAATTACTGTATTATTTAACCTTCTGGAAAGTTTATACACAGTGTGCAGTCAGTATTGAAGTGATTTAAATGGATCGTTGATCCAAAAATAAAAATTCTGTTATCATTTTCTGTTGTTGTTCCTCCATACCTGTTTAAATGTCTTTGTTTGGTTGAACACAGAGAAAGATTTTTGGAAGAATGCTTGTAAGCAAACTGTTCTTGTCGACCGTTGAATACTATAGAATGGTTGTTTGCTCTTCCAAATATCTTCCTCTGTGTTCATCAGAACAGAAACATTTCTATATTTTTGGGTGAAGTGTCACTTTAGTGTGATGACAGGCAGCAGTCGTGGAAGAAACCGAACAGCTCAGGATGCAACATGAGTGTCTTATGTGTCTGCGTGTTATGCAACACAGCAGCTTCTGGTACAGTAATGCCCTTACAGTAGCTCTGAGCCGCGTGTGGTTTTTAATTTCACAGCGTTTGAAAGGCTCAGATATCATTTCCTTCATGTTTAAATAAGTACATATTTCTGTCTAGTTTTCCTGTAAAAGTATCTTTATAATGCAGGTCCATGACGCTGATATGATGTGTGTGGTTTTCATGTTAATGTCAGGAGCTGTATCACCGTACAGTAAAAAGCTGACCTGATTCATATTATGACGTCCAACAACCTCTTTACATATAGCCTATAGGGCCTGTATATCCAAATATATTTTACTCAGGTTCATGTAGTATATACTTTACATTTTTACAACTGGTACTTAGTCTATTAATGATTTTAATGTTAAAATCCTTCTGTTTGATACTGTAAATCCAGATATGTGAATAACAGAGGTCAATGTCTGCAAAGCTTCATAAAACGGGACACGGCAACACCTGCTGGATCCCCCGTCACGTCAGAGGTATTGAAACGCTTAATCAAAAACATAAATAGCCTTTGTATCATAGCACTTTGTTATGTTTAATATGTACAACAATAAATGATTTACATAGTTTACTATTCTATATTACTCGCTTATTCCCAAAAGATGACGTTGGTTGGTGAAGCACTTGCTTTGGGAATTCTGAACGCACAGCGGAAGTTCTTTCACAACGCGGCGTCACATAGAACCCATTCTAGAAACATCATTGGCTGTTTCTCAATTCAAAGAACGCAAAGTAATGGACTTGTGTTCTTGTGGTTTACGGTCTTGCGAGGCAACCTAGGAAGAATGCACTTGGATGGATGCACCGCAATGACTTCGTAGACTTCAGAAAGATTCGGTACACGCAAGTCTGCATACGATGCATCCTCAATATGAAGAACACATCCGGGAACTTCCATACATTCTCTGTTCTTGACTATTGCAACCGGACAGTAATGATAGTGAGAACATGAGGACAAAAGATCCCTGAAGAACGGATATTGAGAAACCAGACCTCACGTGATCATGATGATAGAAAAGATGAACCTTTGAGAATGTAGTGAAGTGTAGTCTCACTTCAAAGCATGAATATTAATGAGCTAAAGTCATATTATGGTCTAGTAACGTCGAATACTCTAGCATGAGCTTTATAATACTCACTAGGATACTCTTGGTCAAATTGTGGTTTTGGTTCGATTGGACACAAAGACAGATATTTGGAAGAATACTTGTAACCAAACAGTTCTTGGACCTCATTGACTCCCATAGTAGGAAAAATGACAATGGTAGTCAAAAGTGACCCAGAAGTTCTGTTTGCTGTCCAACATTCTTCATAAATATCTTCTTTTGTGTTAAATAGAACAAAAACAATTATACAAATAATTTTTCCTAATATGCTTGTAAATTTCATGAAATAATCAACTTCATAAGTGTCTAAAAACATTATAAACTTAAGTATTTAAGGGTAGTTTAAGTGTTTGAATGTTTTTGGGGCCACTGTATATTACCGTTTGAAAGAGAGGAAGACGAACTCACAATTAGAATTAATCCTATTGTTTATTTGACTATTGATATACATGATGATCTAATTGGCAACAACGCTGTGTTTCAAGAAGTGAGCATTCCTTTACAACAAATAACACGTCCTCATTACAAGAACTACAGCGGACAACCATCCATTTCTCATCCTCAAACTACAACAAATCAAGGAATAAATGTACAATGTACAATTTGAACGCTCGCTCGGAGAGAAGTGTCGCACCGCTGCAGGTCCATGCCCTAACGTGTCGAGATGAAAGAAATCAGCAGGCACCAAATGTTCTCTCTCGATGGGTGAAGTGTCTGGCGATCCTCCTCAACTGACCCATGATCTGTTTGGTCATCTAAACTGGCCAAGAGTCAATCCCAGATCAGCTGTCTTCAAACGCACTGTCCTCACACCCCACATCACATGGAGCACAAATCCCCTACAAGTGTGAGGGTTGGACTTTTGTTTCTTACAAAAAAATATGAAATAAAAAACAGCAGGTAAATACAGCAAATTCTACATTATAAAATACACTCGCTTCAAGATAAATGAGATTTGTACAATACATACATCTATATATATATATATATATATATATATATATATGTATATTTATATAGAAAGCATAGATAAAATATGCCTTTTAATAACCATATCTGACAAATGCTCTTGTATTGCACAAATTAGTATTTTGTTTTGAAACAAACAGTAAATAGAAAATTTCCCTGTGCTTCATCGTGGGTGATAAAATACATACTGCATGAATCACATTCATTCACAACCATCAATACACAATATAAAGAAAGAAAGAAAGAAAACAGATCGACCGTCAGTCTCAGTAATCAGAAGTAAAGCGACTCAAGTAAAGCAAAACTGAAATGTCTTTCACAAAGAGGGCTCTTCTTTCATGTTTGTTTGCTTCTAAAACATTTAAACTCATTTCTTCATGTTTTCACCTAACAATATATATGAGGTTCAGCCATAATGAATTCTTTTCTAGAGGATTCATCTGATGTGTGGATCAGAGTCCTGCCTATACAAGACGAGCATCTTCATTTCATTATTACAAGATTTGATTTGAAACGTTTTGCATGTGTTACTTCAGCGTTTGTCTTGAAAGGAGACCACAAATATTGCTTAATGTAAGATTTTTGTGTTGCTGTAGTCTCTGTTTTGACTCTTTGTGAGCTGGCTATTTAGACATCTTAGATGCAATTTCTGACAAGCTCTGTGCGCAAAATCCAAGATTAACATGTACATTTAACCGATGCTTTAATCCAAAGAAGTAAAGAAAATAAAGCAATTCATCAGAGATGAACAACTATAAGAAAATAGCTGTCATTAAACGAACTGTGTATTTTATGCACTTGAGAGTATTTAGTAGATGAAACGGGTTGAGTCCCTGTTGGGTTGACGTACGTGTTTCTAACGGCTGTAAGGTTTTTGGAACAGAGTCTGTGTGCTTTATTCAGAGAGTTCTAGAGTCGAGAGACTCTTTGGTTTGAGAGTTGAGTCTGAACGTCAGAGTAAATCTGAAAGAATCACATCAGCACAACTACAACAGAAGCAACACATTTCACACGCAAATAAAGCTGCAACCTTCTCACTAAAGACGTATGGCTCGTCTCCTGTGCAAAAAAAGTTTAAATCAAAGGCAGTTCGTTGCACACCGCTCACTATAATGTTATTGATCTTTTAGAGAAATATCTGTTTTATCACTTATCTTTGATTTAAGTCAATGTGAATGGTATTCACGACACATTTAATGGAACTGTGTAACAGGATTGACAAATAAAAGTGGAATGACTTATTTCCTTTTGATAACGCGTTAATAAAGATTTGTGTTGACTTTGTAAATATATGCACCGATGAGAAATGGGGACTGTACTGCATATGAGAAAAATGATTTCCGATGATGAGTTGATGACGACTGTAAATTTTGTTTAAATCTAGACGTTCACCTTCATGTCTTTACAAACGTGACCCTAAAGTTGACAGTATTACCTAATATAGTTCCTTTTGCTATTATACCGACAGAACCCAAATGAAGTGCCATTGGAAGATTTTATTGAAATAGGTAGACCGGTGCACTGATGTTCCTCTCATGTCCATCGCTGAATGTAATGCAAGCAAACCTGAAGGCAGGAGTGGGAGATGTGTTTGAATCCTAAACCTCATGCACAATAATTCTCTCAGACGTTCAACAGGACACGAGTCTGTTTTAGCTGTGACCTTTGTGTTTGGCTCATGTGTGTCAGGTTCCTGTCAATTACAGGTGAGCTGCACATCTCATCTGGGTAAATCTACACAAGGATATCTGATACTTATTTACACGTCAGTCTGTTACCTGACACGTGGCCGTCTCACTAAACACACACACATGACCTTCAGTCCTAATGAAATATTCTTTACTATGATTTGATGGGTATTATTGCTGTTTTCAAAGTGGATTGAATTCACTTTGCTGATGTAAAACTGATGGAAGTGTCCGGACTGGACTCCAGAGGTTTGCTTGCAGCACATTTGAGTCTATTGATGTTAAACTGGACCATGGGTTCTTTAAATCGACTACAGGATTCACAGTTTCTGCCAAAACAGAGTAGCTTCAGTTATTTACACTGTTTTTACAAACCATTTTTTGTCTAAAAAGATTGAAATGCGATCGTTACGGTTCCTTATCATTTATTCACTCTCATGTGAAACACAAAAGAAGATATTTTGAGAAATGTCTCAGTGGTTTTGTGTTCATTCAATGGAGTTCAGTGTTTGATTATCAACATTTTTTCAAATCTTCCGTTTTGTTCTGGACTAGAAATAAACACATATACAGGTTTGACATGACATGAGGATGAAAAAATTATGGCAGAATTGTCATTTTTGGGAGTATAAAGAAAATAACTATAGCACGTTTTGGCAGAATCTCTCATCATCATCACATGAAACCAAACAGCTCCGAATGGGACATAAAGTGATGATGTCATGACCCGTCAGCCAATGGAGCGTTGTCGGTTTGGTGGCATTCGTGATGCAATGCGTGTTTGAAAGTCGAATGATAAACACAGGATTGTAGTTCTATCAGGCACACTTGGGAACTATTGCTACATAAAACAGCCCTTCACCGAACCTGCCACCTGTGCGTTCACCGTACATCTGAAATAGAAAATCACATGTGCTATATTCTTCACTAGTAATAAAAGCCCAAAGCCGTTACAGTAGAAACTTTAACACGTTTTTTCTTTAAATGCAATAAATATGGTAGTTATCATTTATACCTAAACGTAGCAAGTTATTGCTGAACGTATACGTGTGCAAAACGACTACTTTCATCTTTAAAAAGAAGGTCTTTATCGTGTTCTCCTCTCCATACCATGCAGTTTTATAACATGCAAAAGTAACACTTCGCAATAGAAGCCCATGGTGTGAAAATGATCTCTCGCTAGAAGTTAGTAAAGACAGATTTTAAGCTCCGGTGCCATCGCGTCTGATTGTCTTTTACTAGGAACTGCACCTTGTAGTGACACTGAGCGATTGTTTTAATAGATACCGACTGTTTTGTACCTGGGACATGAACAGAAAAAGCAAACAGAAAGAGCAAATAAGTGTCAAAGAGGAGAACTGCATTTTTGCTGCTTGTCATCGCTAGCGACACATAGAAAGAGGTATTCATCATGCGTTCCCAAATCAACACATAGCACTAGATTTACACTCCTGATGTCTTCTACATCAAACCTGTCGTGATAAGGATTCACACCGACTGAAGTAAGACCTTTAATGATAACGTGTTTCTTTCAGTCTAATATTTGATATAATAATCTCTACGGATCTCACTCATGCATTCAAACTGTGAACCTGTGCAGAAATCTCTTGTCAGTTCAAACAAACAATGAACCACAAGAGAAATCAAAGAGTCGTTTTCGGTTCCTTCAAAAACTAAGTGTGTCATTTCAGTTCATGTTACATTCAGTAAACAAAAAAGAAAACGCGTCCAAATCGTCACAGAAACGACTGGCGGTCTCTGTCCGGTGAGGGCAAGGTTTCACTAAGGTCCATGTTTTCAGGGATCAGAGCTTGGAAAAGTTCGCTCGTGGCCCGTGTTACGCTGTCATACGACGGGGGGGAAGATGTCCCCGACATAGTCTGGGTGATCTCGGCCTCGGGTCCGTAGTTCTCCTGCATCATACAGGCCAAGAGTCCCTCGTCCACTGGCACGCCGTCGCCGTCATATTTGGCCGAGTCGGACATGTTGATCTGACGGTAGAGTAATGAGGCTTGTTTCAGCTGCCGCCTCATCAGATGTCTCTTGTACGCTCTTTGGATTATGATGGCCGACACCTCCTCTTGTTTCCTCCTCAGGGTGGTGGTGATGGGCTCGTACGAGATCTTGGACGGGTTGGCCATCATGAACTTTTCCTCCATCTGCTGTTTCAAAGCATCCATCTCGCCCGACTCGCCCAGCACGCGTTTGGTGAAGGCGAATAAGATGTCCAGACAGTGAATCTTGTCTCCGCTCACCATGGGCAGGTCCATGGAAATGAGTTTGATTTTATTGGGCTTGGCGATGCGCAGCGGTTCCGAAAGCGTGTCGGCGAAGTCCGAGAGTTTGGAGTACTCTATGAACTGCGTGGCCTCTGGGTCGAACTTCTCCCAAACCTCGTAGAACATCTCAAAGTCGTCCTCGCTCAATGGTTCTGTGCTCTCTTCCGTAGCCACGCTAAAATTCTCCAAAATAATGGCGATGTACATATTGACCACGATGAGGAAGGAAATAATGATGTAGGTGACAAAAAACGTAATGCCCACCGAAGGATTGCCACAGTTGCCCCGGGTGTTGGTGCCGATGTGAGGGATGTCCGGGTCGCACTCCTCCGGTGAGTTGTTCAGTATGGGGCTCAGCAGGTTGTCCCAGCCGGCGGAGGTGGTGATCTGGAACAGACAGATCATGCTGTTGCCGAACGTCTCGAAGTTGAACATGTCGTCGATGCCGCCTTGCTTCTTGACATAGGCAAAGTTGGCCATGCCGAAGATGGCGTAGATGAACATGACAAGGAAGAGCAGGAGGCCGATGTTGAACAGCGCCGGCAATGACATCATTAAGGCGAAGAGCAGGGTTCGGATTCCTTTGGCCCCTCGAATGAGTCGAAGGACCCGGCCAATCCGAGCTAAGCGGATGACTCGAAACAGAGTGGGCGACACAAAATATTTCTCAATGATGTCGGCGAGAACCACACCTGTGGGCAGAATAAGACTCATTAGTCCAGATCAGATTTACACATTAGTTAATGACAGATTTGCCCAACATTTCAAACCTGCCAGACGGCATTCAATTATAACTTGCCATGAAATATCTTGAAATATATCAGTGCCATTGTTTTGTCTGGAGATACAGACCAGTAATGTATTCTTATAAGGCATATTTATAAAAGTAACATAAATATCGTTATCAAACTAAAGCATTGTCTTGGTGCAAGCTAAGTTGTGTCTGTCTTTTGGTTAAACTGGTGCTGTGTGTTTTTATATATAGATTATTTATTGTCTGTTAGGCTCAAGATCCACCGAGGCGTTTTTACGTACCTGAAAGCGGCGGTTGAACAATGTTTTTTTTAATCATAGTTGGTAACTACGATACGATGAGCGTGATAAAAAAACTCTGAACGCCGGCGCTCTGATGCTGTGGAAAAGAACGCCAGCTGCTGTCGTTATCAAAAAATGTGGGATTTCAGTTGGAAACAAATTGAAAAAACATGCCTGACACCGGCAGAAAAGCCTTGGTGGACAGAGCCGCTTATAGGGGCGTCGCAAGTGGGGGAACGGGTGACTGAGAACATAGGGCCCTGGCATGTGAGGGGCCTTGAAGTTCCTGAAATTATATTTATTATTATTTTAAAATTGTGCGCCTATACAGGTCTGTGCAACTTCTCTGTTCTCCTCTAAATTTGAGAAGCTTCAGCAGACGTCTGTGTAAATGCCTCACACTCGTACAGGACGCATGCAACAGCAAACTGCACGATAGGCTGTATGAGTGAAGTGGACTCACATCCCTGCTGAAGGCATTCTGTTATCACTCCGCTAGGGACACGTTTATTCTGCTCCGGGTTTTCCATTTCCCGCTCACAGTCTCTGTGTTCACTGACTCCGCTCACAGCAGATGATGAATAGTCTCATCGACAGGTAGATGAACTTAACAGCGAGTGCTTGATCGGATGAGGTCATATTTGGGTAGTTTGTTTTTAGTATTTGTGTGGGAGATGTATAAGTGCAGTGGCAGTATTTTTGGAAGCCTGCTTAAATGATTGAAATGGATCTGGGTGGTCTAAATGAACATCAAATTCACAAACATGAGGCAGGAGACTGTGAGAGTTATATTCTATATATACAAAGCTTAATATCGTTGGAATTGAATATAAAGGGCTTTAAAACAATCACTTGAAAACAATGTACACCAGACTACGGAGCGCGTGAGGGGACAAACAGCTCAAGCTTCTTGTTTTAACTGCATATTGAGGTAAACTTTGGATATGTACCATATTGAGGCAGTTCTTCTGACATAGTCAATTTATCCCTAATAATGTATAAACATAAAATAATAACATGACAAAGTTAAATAGGTCAATAAATATGCAAATAATGAGAAGATGTGTATTTAAGCCTTTTCATTTTAATACAAATTGATAAGAGGGGGGCCATTTTTTCTTGACAAACTCGACTTGGTATTAAACTTTTTAAGAAATATGAATTGTCAGTCTAAGTTACAGTCACGTGGCATTATTACACCAGTCATGAAGTGCCAGCCTATTCTTACACTAAACACGTTACTGTGGGTAACATCAAATATATATTTTTTACTGTTCAATAGTTGAATGTGTAACGCTGCACAGTGTCTCTGTTAATGAAACACAATTGAAATACAATATAGTTAAACTATCAATTCGTGTTAAAGGGGAGACTGAGGTGATCTATTCATATTTAAGAATATCACAATTCATACAGAAAAGAGATTCAGCGCTTTATGATACATAAATATAACAATTTACTTCAAAATAGCTTTGAGGGGCCCCACACATCGCCTTTGCTCAGGGCCAGAGATTCCTTGCTACGCTCCTGACCCTTACAATGTATTTTTTTTTTCTAAATGATGAAGAAAACTCCAATGGTGACAACACTCATCATGGTTCCAGCCAATCAGCTGAGCCGACAGAGATGACTGCTGAAACATTGTCCTCTTCTCGACCCCTCCTGATCGTCGTCAGCATTCATTCATTGAAATCTGCAGGTGGTTCTCAGTGCTTACGATCTGTGCACTGTACATGTCACATGCTATTTTTGTCAATATAATAATGAAATCATGTTGAAAACATTTCCCCATTAATGTTTAAAGAAAAGTGCCACTGTGTTTGTTTCACACATGTTAGGATCACGCTTGTTGACTTACCCACAATAGACAGAATGACAACCACAAAGTCAAAGATGTTCCAGCTGACGGTGAAGTAGTAATGGCGCAGGGCGATGATTTTAATGATGCCCTCGCTGGTGAAGACGACGATGAAAGCCAGGTTGACGTAGTAGAGAATGAACTCGATGCCTGGCGACTGCTCATCCGTTTCCACCATCATGGTCACCATGTTGAGGATGATGAGGAGCATTATGATAATGTCAAACGCTTGTTTGGCGACCAGGTCAAATAAAAAGCCCTGGAGTGGATTCTGAAACGCACAAGGTTGGTTTGATGGTTTCAGAGCCGTGATCGCTGGTTTAAATCGAACAAATTCTGATACAGTCATCATACAGTTGTGGTCAGACATATTGACTCTTTATTAAAATATATAATTAAATGCAAGACCTTAAACTCACCAGAGGTCGTGGAATGGGTTTCTGTGGTTTCTTGGATCCGAGCTTCTTCATAGCGTTATAATATTTCTTCTGTTCTTCCGTCATGAAGATGTCCTGTCCTCCTAAGTAAAGAGAAACCTCACTGTTATTCTGAGAAAGAGCTCAGCAACTCGGCGGTCTTCAGCTCTTTTGTGTTTAATACTTATCTTTCGCTTCTGCTGGTTGAAATTATCGATGATGACACCGATGAAGAGATTTAGTGTGAAGAAAGAGCCAAAGATGATGAAGATGACGAAGTAGAGATACATGTAGAGAGTGTTCTCTTTAATGGGCTGTTCCTCCACCTATTATATCACAAAATCAACCCGGTTTCATTGACATTTTCTGAATGACTCAACACACACATCAGCATGAAAACATCACAAGCGATCGAGTGTCAATCATGTGAGTACTTACAGATCGCGAGTCGACTGCGGCGTACATGATCTCCATCCAGCCCTTAAAAGTGGCCTTTGGAAAGAAAAAGAAACACAGAAAGACTTCAATGAGTTGAAAAAGACACAACATATGAGTGGCTCTGACAGCTCAACAAAACATTCATGTACTGTATATTCTGTGTTGTTCTTTTAGGTCAATTTATAAAAACATGTTTTGTGGAGAGATACAAATGATGCTTCACACATTTTTTCTACAGAACCGCTCACTAGACTCACACGGCTTTAGAGGAATTTTTGCAATGTTTACATCTCATGTTAAGGATGTTAATGTTTGTTTCTACTGTCAATCAACACGAAGAATGATGGTTGATCTGTGTCTCGTTGGAGCAGCTCACGTGTGTCAGAGTCCGTAATCACTTTGCTTTAGTTTCCAGTAATGACAGGCTTTTGTGAATGACTGCGGGCGACTAGATTTCTAGATGCAAATGAAAGGTTTGTCTTAAGTGACTTGTTGCTAGGTAACCACAGAAACCAAGTTAAGAGCAAGAAACGGGCACAAAGTTGAGTGCAATGGCCCCGGCGGTGGCTAAAAATAAACTCATGGATTGATTCGCACACTTGGACAGACGGCGGTGGGAGAAAAGCAAGAGAACCGGGCGTGAAGTTCCACCGCTCACCACTTGAAGCAGCGCAAGGTACCCGGCGGCCACGTTGTCGAAGTTGACTTTAACTTTACTCCAGTAGTACTGAGTGCTGTTCATGGCCAGACACTCCGTCTTGTTGTTGATGTAAGAGGAGTTGTAGATGAAACCCGTCCGGTTGACACAGCGGCCGAACTTGCCGGCGAACAGGTTGACGCCCATGATGCTGAAGATGAGCCAGAAGATCAGACACACCAGCAGCACGTTCATGATGGACGGTATGGCCCCTAACAAAGCGTTAACCACCACCTGGTTACCACGGAAACAAATCAAGTGTCAGAGCACTGTCAAAGCCACTTGAACAGTACGGAGCCGGCGCTTGTTTCTGACTTCACATCAGATACTGAAGGCCATAAACAAACGCTCGGCTGCTGTCAGCGGCTCTTTCATGCTGATTTATGAATGGCCTTTGGCGACTGGCATTTACACCGTTTCACCGCCTCTCGTATCGCTGGAATAAAACTCATGATAACATGTATATAGGGCCAAATGTGGTTGAAATGTCAGTGACGGCCATTCATAAAGCACCAAAATCATTCAAATCTGCACGCTTATGTGATGAAGACATTACACAAGTGAATATCACAAGAAGGAATCTCATGAAACCTATCGGTAACAACCATTACAAGAATAAGATGTGGTTTAACCACAGTAACCACAGCTTTTTGGTTGTATTTGTACTGTAGTAAAACCGTACTATGGTACCCAACTATGGTATTTTCACTGGTAAACTGGAAAAAAGGTTATACAAATAAACACGGTTTTACTTTACTTTAACAAATCCATGTCGATAATGCAAAAAACCTAATTGGTGGATAAAATTGGCAAATTTTTTCTTTATGCTAAATATTCATTTGCAGGTTTTTGGAGATTCATTCTCGCTCTCATACACACACACACACACTCACACACACACACTATATACGAAACTGTATAGACAATACTGTATAATACTGTACACAACATCACAAGCACTTTTTTCCCCAAAACAATTATCTAAACATTTTGGGTATTAAGACTTGAAAAGTAATACTTAAATACACAAAAGAGTTAAAAATTCTGTCAACGGGGTAAAAATAAATATATAATGATAAAACCAATATCCAAATAAAATAACTAAATACTGTCATTTCGCTTTTGAAGTAAATGTATCTCATGATTTAAGAATGTTTAGAAAAAACTGAGTATGACATTTCTTTTTGGCAGTGAGGTGTATCATTGTGAATCATGTGCTGAGAGTGTCTGAGGGTTTAATTGGTTTTAAGGGGCCGGTGCTCACAGGAAGTTGTCGTCTGTGCGTGAGACAGCATTTTCTGAACCCGCGGGGATGTAAAGCGGCGTGACGTCTAAACTGATTTGCCAGATTCACGGAGAGCGGCAGGGGAACACCGTAGAGCGTGCAAATCTAAACTACTGCCATTCAATTTACACTGAAGACACAACTTCAGACTTACACTACAGGACTGCATTCAATGACATCAGCATATGATGATCATGTTAAAGATATAGTTCTAAATGATCTCATCATTTATTCACTTTCATGTGTTTGTAAATCTGTATTTGAGTCTTTCTTGGGAGTGACACAACAGAAGATAAATCAATGGGGTTCACTGTTGTTTGATTATGAACATGTTTCTAAATATCTTCTTTTGTGTTCTGAAGAAGAAAGAAGCTCATACAGACATGCCGTCACATGAGTGAAGAAATGTCTTTAACTGCGTGTGTGTTTTTACATCAGTAAACATGTTTTTTTCGAGCGTTTATAATGTTCTGTATGAATAAAGTTGTGTTGATATAGAGACAAGAAACAGGCGCTCTGTGTGTGTTGTGTGCATGAATGATGGTGTGAGCGTGCAGGCGATGGGGCGCCGCTGCTTTCTCACATGCTAAAAGACTTTTTTGACATTCAATTATCCAGAATACTGATGGTGTTTCCAGCGGACAGAAACAAGCTTCATCATTTCACAGTTTCTCTCTCTGTCAGACGGTTTAATAATGTACTGGGCTGAATGACAACAACACAACACTACTGTACACATCCATCACTGTCATTCCCTGTAATACTGCCACACAATGACAAAAAGAAATCAATTGTGAAATAAAATAACACTGTTTTTCTGTGTTAAATGTACAAAAACACTCTGTTGCTGTTCGTTGTTATAATAGATGTTTTATTTTCTAAATATATAACACATGTTTAGATTTTATATATCAGTATCTTTACAATAACTTGTCAACAGTAGTAAATGCATTAGCCAACATTAGATACAAATTAACAATTGAGTTTTTCAGCATTTATTAATCCTTGTCAATGTTAGTTCATGTCAATACAGTTATTCATGTTAGTTCATGGTGCACAGTGACAACGTTTCATTTTAATAATGTATTAGTAAATGCTGAAATTAACATTAAATAACATTAATAAATGCTGTAATAATATTGTTTACTGTTAGTTCATTTAAGCTAATGCATGAACTTATCGTTAATAAATAGCACCTTATTGTAAAGTGTTACCTATATATCTTACGTAGTTTGATCATTACTTTAAAAACATGAATCACTGACACATCTGCTCACTATGTCATTGTTTTAAAGATGTTATCTGATGAACTGTATGACACGTTAATGTCGAATTCTGAAATGATTTCCCCGCTTCTCCTTAAAGCCTTTGCAATAAATGAGGTGAATCCAAATCAGTCTGCGTGAAGATTAAACAGATTAAATACAAGAGTGAATGAGAATATGAACACATAAGAGCCCCAAATGCTGGAAAAAAACTAACATTTCACATCACGTTTGGTGGATTAGTGCAGGGGTTCCCAAACTTTTCAGCCCACGACCCCCAAAATAACAGAGCCAGTGACTCGGGACCCCTACTATCCTTGGAGGTGGTTAAGTAGCCTACACAAACGTTGCGTGGAACTGCGCACATGCACTATAAGGTCTATCCGAACACGCGCATAATGACAACACAAAAGAACACAGTCGAACATAATATTATTTTATAGTAATTCTCTCATTACTTTACTTGTTGTTTTACATAAACCATGAACTGTTACTACAGATGGTCAAATTTCATCAAACTGATTAGAGTGCTGATGGATGTCTTCTTTATGCAAATGAAGTTGATGGCTCCCTCCTCTGCTGGCCTCCCTGCGTTGTCTTTGGTCGATATTAACCAACGTTTAATTTCGACAAATAAAAATATCCTAAACTTACAGCCTGAAAAATCATCTGCATGCACATATGGGGACGTTTAACGTGGTGACTTGATGCCTAATGAACCTAATGCGGTTGCTGCATTAATCACCTCGGGGGTCACGGTCGAGCAGAAGTCAATTCGAAGGGCTGATGACTTTTTATTTGCATGGTCTTATTTTTGACTTAACTAATGATTTCTGGGAATCAGCCCTCGCGACCTTGCGACCCCAACCCCCCCCCCCCCCCCCCCCCCAGGAATTTTGGGAACCCCTGGAAACCTGATTGTTCTAAATTAAAAATGTCATTGATTGTTGTGCTTTTCTTTGATTCACTTTTGAATTGTTCTCAGTTACTCTCATTGTTTGGCATCAAACATTCATGGTTAAAATAAATATGCTTCGCAACAAACACCACAACGTGTTCTGTTTGCTGTTCTGTCATTTGGTGAAAAAATCTGATTTATGTAAATCTTAATGGGACACACTTTTTAAGAGCAGAAATTGCAAGATTTATGAGCATCACCCAATAGACCACTTCGCAAGATGTAAATACTGTTGTTGTTTTTTTATCTCACATTATTAATTTTAACATTTTGATTCTGTTATAAATATTCTGTCGTATTCCTTTTAGTAAGTTCTTCAGGACCAGCATTGTTTACGTTTTCTGAAGTGGTCTATAGAATAATTCAGTTTTAATGAGCGTCAGTAATGTGTTTGAATGTAAATGTGAAGAGGTTTGCGGTTCTAGGTAGCACGAGCAGGAAAACACAGAATAAAATCTTTCTTTCTGCCTCCAAAGAAAAAATGATGAGAGAGACAGAGAAAGAGAGAGAGAGGGTGGGGGTGAGTGTATCTTACCCTCATGCCTTCAAATCTGGACAGCGCTCTCAGGGGTCTGAGGGCTCTGAGTGTTCTGAGTGATTTGATGGCAGTGAAGTCAGAGTATCCAAGCGTGTTTGCTACGAGGCTGACTAGTGACACCTATGAATGACAAACAGCCCGAGAGAAAGACGCAGCGTTAGGAGACACAATATTAGACTCCAGCTCCATCACAACCTGCAGAAGAAACATCAGCCGCTTCTGTGCTGGAGGAGAAACTCCATCGCTCTGCTCCTGTAGAACAGTTCATGTGTGTTAGTGTGAAGGGCTTTTATTCCTCCTCATTGACCTGCTAAGGAACGAAAGGGATTTTTAGACCTGTCTATTGAGTGCACTTAAAAAGCGCCAGCGGTGACGGGTCTGGGTCGGAGCGGGTCTTACCCTCATCCCGGCAAAGCGAGACACAGCTCGGAGAGGTCGCAGCGCCCGCAGAGTCCTTAGAACCCGCACCGTGCCGATTTGATCATAATTGAGGGCATGTGCCACCAGACCGAACACTGACACCTGTGAGAATTCAGTTATAGTTGCTTTAGTTAGATACACACACACACACACACACAAAGTAACTTCATGATTTTATTTGTTTACTACAACGTCTTGGTTACGGATGTAACCTCGGTTCCCTGATGGAGGGAGACTGTGTCGAGACTGACAGAATGGGGTTTGACTTTAGAACCTATCATCCAAACTTTGAAAAGGCCAATGAACTTGGTTAATGGGATGGCACGCCAGACTCCGCCCAGTACATACGGGTATAAAAGGGAAGATGGGCCATTCATTCACCGTTTTGGGCTATGGAACTTGAGAGGCACCCTCGCTCGCTGCAGCGGGCAGGTGCAGAGCTCGTGGCATGATGGACACAACGTCTTGTTTCCTCCATCTGGGAACCAAGGTTACATCCGTAACCAAGATGTTCCCTTTCAGTCGGTCTCTTGGTGTTGTGTCGAGACTGACAGGATGGGGTTCCTGTCGAAAATGCCATGGTGCTGCACCATGTCACGATTTACAGCGGAACCAGTGGTGTAGTAAGACATCAATTAATGTGACCACTATGAAAGGTTCTTACTACCAGCTGTACAGGAGTGGCCTTGCTACTCTAGAGGCAAGAGTACCCCCTCGCCTGAGGGGGGATACTACAGAGACCATATCTGCCAAATGGAGATAATACGTGGAATACCTAAACGGTCTCACCAGTGGGGAGAACTCATTGGAGTAGTAGTGCAGGGCCCAAATCAAGGGATGCACAGAAACGGTGGAGTCCACCGAGGAGAAGTCAAAGGTTCGCTGACAGGGGAACCAAGAGTGAGAAAGCGTCAGACGGGACCACCCAAGGAGGGGAGTCACTACATGTGGAGCACTAGCCCAGATACAAGGGTTCACCATGTGAGGGAAACTCCCATATACTGAGCTTGAATACGAGCTGCTCCGCCGGTTTTGTACCCCAGAAGTGCTTAGTGATGGGAGGTGTGCAGGGGGCCAACACTTGTGCCTGCTCCAACTGCTCCCAGCTGAGCTGGACTTCCGACAAGCGACCTGTCGAGAGAGCACGGCGGCTGTCTGATCGAGATCGTCCGGGTTATGAATGGCCGGCAGGGACACCACCCACTGCTGACACCAGAGGCGGCGTCAGGCGAGTTAAGACATCTGCCATGAATGAACGCCACCTGACAGTTGATGTACGTTAGAGCAGCCCTACTGTCTGCAGGACGTGCTTGCACTGAATGAGAGGCAGGGGCCTCTACATCGCGTAGCAAGATGTCAGCAGCTCCAGGCAATTGGATTGCCACTGCAGGTGGGGGCCCGTCCAGCACCCTGACACTGCCTGCCCGTTGCACACCATGCCCCAGTCGAGCAGGGAGTCGTCTGACGTGATGGGAATACACCTTGTTCCGGTGTGCCACACTGTCCAGGGAACCCGGCTCTGAAGCCAATGCTGAAGTGGTCTCATATGCATCATCCTGAGCGGCGGTCCGCTGAGTACCTTCCGAGGGCTAGCATTGAGTGGACACGCTCTCGTGAGGCATGCTGCATGGTAACAGAGTCTAGTTCCATACCGGGAGAAGAGGTGTTCCGACTGGGGAGTGCATGATCTTGTCCTGGTTGAACCGTAGGCCCAATCGGTCGAGTTTCCACAGACAAGGTCCCTGTGCGTAGAGAACAGATCCCACGAGTGAGCCAAAATAGATCAGTCATCAAGATAGTTAGCATACGCACGCTCCGCTCCCGGGGGGAGCGAGGGCAGACTCCGTAACCTTCGTAAAGGCACGTGAGGTAGGGCCAGACCGAGGGGGAGGAGGCTGTTCTGGTATGCTCGACCCTTGAGGGCAAACAGAAGAAACGTCTTCTACGTCAACATTGCAGGATGGGGTTGTCACCCCAAAGACATCCTAGCCAGAGGGACAGGCTTGATTGCCTACTTCTCCACTTCCCGGGCTAATGTCAGGGAGTTGATGCCCTCTGTTGAAGTCTTCGTCCTGGGGGGCCACCTGAGGAAGGGGCGCCGGAGCTGGAGGTACGGCGTGGGTTCCAGGATGGAGATGCCGTCCGGGACCTTGATGCCCTGGCGGGGGATGGGTCACAGCGGGAAGGCTGATGGCTGTCTCTTGACGCCTCGCATCTGTGCAGGATTGAGCCAAAGGTGTCTCTCTTGGACCACAAGAGTGGACATCGTCACACCACGTGTGCGCGCCGTCACTTCGGTCATCCAGAGAGCGAGCTCTGTGATGGTGCGCAGGCCCTGCATAACCACTGGTCCTGCTTTCCATCATCTAACCACTTCAACACCTTAGCCTGGTGGATCAGCAGGATGTCAATGGCGTGAAGGGCGGAGGAAGCTGACCCACTGTCACCGATCAGTGATGGCGAGGACTAACAAGCTTTGAAAGTCAGCCTTGGTCAGTGCCTCCAGGTGGCACGTCTGTGGACACAAGTGCTCTACCTGGGGTACCGACATAGCCCTTAGCTGCTCCAGTGTCGAGGGAAGTCAGGACGACCGAGCTCGTCTTCCGCTAACATACTGAAGGGGCGTTCCCTGTTTTCGTGAGTTGTTCATGCACTGCCAGGATACTGGCACCGGGGCGGAACACGGTTCCCCCGGTCCAGGTGTCAAGAGTCCGGCCGTGAGATGAAGGCATGGGCTCGACTGGCCGTAGCCAGGAGCTGCAGAGAGTCCTCAGCGTCTGATGCCAGGAATTTGCCTCCCAATGTCTTTTCAAAGTATAATTGGAGGTGATAGGTTCTCAAGTCAAACCCCGTTCTGTCAGTCTCGAAACAACGTCGAGAGACCGAAAGAAAGGGAACTAAGAATGAATCTATTTAAAGTATAATCTATATAAATCAACATTAATAACCTAAAAAAATCTGTGTTGAAAACAGTCTACTACTTTGATTCACAATAGTTTATGATTTGGATTTTTAGCTGATTTTACTGGAAATGTCAGTTTGACCTCATTTGAAATTTGAAACTACATAGAAAAAGCTGAAAATGTATGCATCAAACAAAGATGACAATAGACGTTACAGTCAGCAACTTGCAAGTAAAATGACATTTTAGCAAAAGCTGCTTTTATCATTTTTATGGTATAAGTTGGAAATGCAAATACCCCAGACATGTTCAATTCAATGTAAACCTTAAGGGGCTGTGTCCACCGAGGCCTTTACGCCTGCAGCCGACATGTTTTTTCAATTGTTTCATAAGTTTACTTCACAGCATCAGAGCGATCAGTTTACCCAGTAACGAATAAAGATTCACTGGAGCCTCAAACAGTCCTGACAGATGCTTTCATACATCACACACAGACAAAACACACTCATGCAGGAGTTTCACATGTAGAAAACCTCAACCATTTAATGATCATTGACATGTTAAAATATAAAAATAGCACAGACCCGTCCATGTGTGCTATAGAACACAATGCAAAACATCA
Organism: Barbatula barbatula; assembly: GCF_947034865.1. NCBI lineage: Eukaryota > Metazoa > Chordata > Actinopteri > Cypriniformes > Nemacheilidae > Barbatula > Barbatula barbatula. Next base: position 912,204 of record NC_136786.1, read on the forward strand.
CAACAATGATAAACTGACATTTACACAAACTGAGCTACAGGAAGCCTGTGATATAAAGAACATAAAACCATGTGAATGCACAAAAATCTGAATAAAATATACACAAAGAACCTAACAATTATTATTAATGATCATCTTTTGCCATTTCACAAAAGAGGTGCAATAATATATTGTGGCGTGATGTGCTTATCATGATTAAAAATGTAAGCTTTAAGAAGTTCTCTCTCAGCGTTTCCTCATTCCTTCCTTGATTTTAATTGTGTGTAAAAATCTTCATTCAATTTCCTGTACAAGTAAAATTGTTAATGTTTTGAAAATAAATGTGTTGTTTCAATCTAAATTTCATTTGTGCCTAGTTTAAAATATTCTTATAGTATTGTGATTGTGAAGCCAGTATTGTCTAAAATCATTACACCCCACAGCACAACAGTTCATAATTTCATCGTCAGTATCGTTGAGACATTGATAAAGTGAAGCGATGGCTACTTACATCCACGATGAGAAAGTCCAGCCAGCACCAGTAGTTGGTGAAATATTTCCTGAAGCCGTAAGCGATCCACTTCAAAGTCATTTCCAAGATAAAGATGTAGGTGAACATTTTATCTGCGTATTCAAGGATCACTTTCACCACTTTCCTCTGTTCAATGTAGATGTCTTCAAACGCCTGTCAAAAGACACATCATATCGCATGTAATATGATTTTGTTGGGCTTCTGTTTTTTTATTGATATTTTAAGAGCTCAACAGTCTCAACACTGAGAACCTCGTACAGTCATATAACATAAGTGCAGTTTGTTTGTTTTGATTTAAGATATAGCAATTTTACAGGAGAAAACAAGAAAAAAGGTCAAACACAGCACAGTGTATGGTGTTTATAGAGCAAGCAAGATTATTTTATTACTAGAAAATAACAACAAATATATGCAGTGTCCCGGGGAGCAAGCCAACACGGCCCTGCGGTGAGGAACCCAAAGTCTTATAGTTGGAGATAAAAACCAGTCTCAGCCGGGAGGACCAGTTCTCCTCTGACGTGTCACAGCTGCGCTCACTGACTTTGATTCAAAATAACTGAGTAAATGTTTATGAATAACAGGGAGAGATTATTACTTGTGATTTAGGGAATGTCATTTGTTGAAACTGTTTAGGTCTAATTTGGTCTTATTTTGAAGAATGAATGTTATGAGCAGGGAGAATAGTTATGACATAATTTACCTGAGGGCAGCTATAACTTCACATTGCCCTCATGTGATGTAAGTTTAGCATTAAATGCGAAGTATTTTAAATGTAGCATTAATGTGACAAGTCCGTCTTTGCTCTTGGTTTGGTATGGAGTTGCCGGAGCTGGTACGAAATTGTTAATTTCTTTCTTACCATTTTATGACCAGCAGAACCTTTTTGCCCAAAAAGAACCTTTTGTGCCACATAAAGGACACCCAAAACCACAGAGACATTTCTCAAAATATCTTCTTTTGACTTCACTGAAGAAAGAGACTGAATAAATGACAGAATTTTAATGTTGATTTTTAAAGAACCGTTCCGAGCGCGTGTCTCCAGCACATACGTGCACTAATGTTCAGACAACATCTGTGTCTGGACTCTGTTCTGCAGACGCTGCTGTTTCTCGTTTTCTGCTTATGTTTTCATGAGTAATCATTCAAATAGCCGTCTGAAAGAGCAGCTGCTCGCTGGAACTGCGGGTAAATGCCAGTAAAATACCAGCCGCTCGGGCACACACCTGGCACCCGGGCAGAGCACTGACATTAGCCCCTCTCTGTGAGTCACATATCTCTGCACAGCATGCAGGCCTCTGATCTTTAAGAAACAGTGCAATGTCTTATATAATATCATACAGCGAGGACATTATGCAGGTTTTCTGCTCTTTTGCTCGTTCCTGTGGCTGAATGTTGCGCATAATCGCACAAAGACACTTTAACATGAAGTTTGAATGTGAGCGTTTCATCAAAGCACATTATAGCCAAGAAAGTGAATCTTTGTCTCGATAATCCTTTATCAAAACGTCAGAACTTTTGTTTTAAGGAACATTAACTATCATCACATAATGTCTAAACAAATCTGAATATCTGGTCACATTTCACAGCGGGTGTAAATTCGGTAATAAAGAGGCTGTATGGCGAGTGAAGATGAGTTAATGTCTGATGGCACGTGTTGGTGTGGATTAGCGTCAGCAGACGGCTGCGTGTTTGCGTGACAGCAGATCTCCAGCAGACGCACCCAAGCGACCGGCAGGCCATCGGCCACCTCAGGCCATCAGCACAAAACACGCTGCCACTTTCTGCCCTGCACACTGTTCCAGGGTCAGTCTGTGTGTGCTGGGCTTGAGGTCAGTGTGGATGAGGCCAGTCCACCCAAAACATGATGTGTATGATCAGTTGAATTACTTGCTTATTAAATTGGTTGCATATTAGTATGTATAAAGCACATATTAATGCCTTATTCTGCATCTCTTAATCCTGCCCAATACCTAAAAACCACCTTATAAGCAGTAATTAGGAGTTTATTGATGCAAAAGTTGCGGCTTTCTTCAAGCTTTTTATTTTACCAGAGCTCCGCTGCTGAGGAGGATCATGAAGATGATGAAGGTCTCAAACCAGCTGTGCTCCACGATCTGATAACACGTCTTCCTCAGACGCCACCAGGCTCGACCCAAACCCTCAGACGTGTTGATGTCACAGCACTTAAACCGCCGGACACACACTGAAAAACAAAACAGCAAAAAAATCATTCAAATACAGAAAGGGATTTATAAAAAAACATTTATTTTTCAACTAACTTCAATTCAGTGGCTCTTAGAAAAATATAAGTACTATAAAATATATTTGCTATAAAATGCTTTACAAATACTACATGTGGTTATCATGGTTTAGCTGTTCATTGTTTGTAGTAAGTTCATAACAGGAGGTTGTTTATGTATGTTCATTATAACCTGTCTGTGTTTAAACCCCAACAAGTTATTCTGACGACATCACAGACTCCTTAATAACATCTCAATGACTCTATTTAGTTCGACATTACATTTCACTGAAGTCATTGTATCAATGTCTGTTCTTGCATAAATGAGTAGATGATTTATTAATCGATCATCAGTCTGTAATGTAGCGTCTGAATGAAAGTCCCTGTGGTTTATTGGGACTTCTCCTCTTTCAACAGCACTTAAAACACTTCAGAGACTTCAAAGAGCTTAAAACACTTGTAAACATCAGAAACACAGCTGCAGGGAAGCGTGAAGATCAATAGCTGAAGCGCACTTCTGTGTCACACAAATACATAAAGCAAAATAAATGATAAAGTCAGTGTTCGGCCGCTCGCTCTCTTCCTCAAGACGCCGCTTTCATGTGACATAATCCTAAGCACCATCACTGAGAGCGCACGTCCTTAACAATAATTCCCTTCCAACAAATCCCATATCAGCGTCTTGCAGTCGTCCAAGAGTCTCTATTACACAAATCCCAGCTCCTCCAAATTAACTTCTTGCCTGTAAACGTTATATCAGCGTTACGGTAACAATCTTCTCACAACCTGATTTATACCTACCCTTCCTTAAAAAAACAAATCATGCCAAGTGATGATGTCATCAGTGACAGGAAACACATTAACACGTGTTAAAGCACAGATTCTGTGTGAGAGAGAACATATGAAGAACATGCACACAAAACAAAACAGAAACACAATCGCAACGACACGTGACCCTTGAGCTTTAGACACAAATACACAAACGGAAGTGTCTTTTCTTCAAATGTATTTTCTAAATGTCACAGCTGTTGGAGAATTAACGCTCAAGGCGGATTACTCAAACATCCGTGACATGCATCCGTTTATTTTCTAGCACGTGTAAGTCAATTAAACCTCACATTAAACTCTCAGGAGCTGATTTTAAGTTCAGAATAAAGAAAGACAGCACTAGCAGTTTTTTACCTCCATGAGGTGAATGTGTGTGATTCTGCCCTTTCACTTCTCCATCAGAGAGCTGTTGACTGATTCAATTCAATCACGTTCAAGTGCCATTATTCCATTTACAGGCGAGAAATCCTGTCTTATTTCCAACGCTTCCCTGTCTCAACTCACATCACTCCAGAATTATCAGAGGAAATATGTGGCAGCCGTGAATCATTCACTCTTTCGTGTTTATGAGCTGTTGAAATAAAGTGCAGAGCTTTAAGAGACGGCTCATCCTCATGTCATGTCAAACCTGTACGAGTTTCTTATTCAGAACACAACAGAAGATATTTTGAAGAATGTTGATCGTCAAACAACACTGAACCCCATTGTATGAAAATTTCCCAAAACATCTTCTGTTGTGTTCCACTGAAGAAAGACTCGCGTACATGTTTACCAACACATGAAGAGGATTGAGATTTTCCTTCTTCACATTAACACAGAATGATTCCTGTTGTGACGGAGCTCATCATATCTGTGCTGACACAGGACATTCAATTTAATGGCCCACTGCCCTTTTAAATGTCAAATGATTTTTTTATGTTTTATATGAACTCACATCGGCACACAACACAGGAATCACAACAATACAACCTAAAGATCCCTCCCGTGACGCACTGCACACTATCACACTCCAGAGAAACAGCAGCGTCTCTCTTCAGGATTATGGATAGTCACTGGGAAGTTGGTAATTAAAGATGATTTATTTTTGAATTGAAGATGAGAAGCATCTATCATCAGAGCTCACGCTGCGGCTGTCTGCAAACATTCATCACAGAAGTGTGTGCGTCCGTGCAGAAGAAGTGACCCACCGTCAGGAAAGCAGTTTTCTGGATCCATGGTTTCTTCGGCCATCTCAGAGCATTGGTCCTCCTCCTCGCCGGGTTTCCTGAGGTCAATCGTGCTGCCTTCTGATAGGCTGGTGTCGTCGCTCTGAAAAACAAGAGGACCAATCAGACGTGACCAATGGAGTTCTATTCCTTCATCAAAATGGTTTGGATCAATATGTGAACTTTACAGGGTTAGAGTTTTGTGTGACTTCAAGTGTGATTTTTCTGTGTCAGACACCCTCGGTCCATCATCACATCTGTTCTGGAGGAAATCTCGCGCTGAAGTGTGTGTGTGAGACAGTAATGGTGTGAGGTTGTGTTGTGAGTGTCCGATGACATGTAATACCGGACCCCCTCGCCTTTTCAAACCCCGCCGGCTTTAACATCAGTAACAAGAATCAAATCATGTTTAAAACCTTGACTTAGACATTTTAATTCCAAACTTGTTTAGATAATAGACCAGGTGGGCAGAGGGAGAGAACGAGAGACACTGTGGAGATGATGCACATCATTGCTGACACGAGAAGCTGCGTCTTGTGTTCACATTAAAGCGATGGAAATGTGTTCTGGCACGAGCGCACAGAAGCTGAACTCCACACGACTGAAGCTCATGAAGGGTCACGAGTACAGCGAGAGAACACGCTTCCACACAACACTCTCGCAGACACAAATAACACAAACACACAATACTGAGCAACTCTCTTCAAGTAACATGTCACAATATTACATTTTCATAACACGATAATCGTCGTGCCTTTGTTCCCTGCGAGGTATTATCACGCTATTAGTTGCATCTTTATCGTTAAAATGATTCATGAAAGAGTTACATCTTAAACACTTAAATTGAAAAAACAAAACAAATAAAAAGTGTATTGACCATGTGAGAAATTCAATAAACATTTTAAATATACATATGATTTGATGAATATGATCAATTATGATTTATATGTCATTAAATAAAGATTTATGGACCACAGAACCTGTACAGTACGAATACTGATTTCAGAGAATGGAAAGAAGATGTTATCTTATATTATTTACAATATTCTGAATTCTGAATATTCACAAATTAAAAAAGGATAAACATTGGCCTATTTATGTTATTAACTTTTGCATGGACATAATTTTAGATTATTATTTGAGGTCAGATCCCATTTTTCTGAGCTAAATGAGAACGCTGCTTGCTGTCTGATGTGATTGAGCCGTAATATAATACATTTTCAGTAAGAATAAGCTCATGTAATAAAGCGTGACGGGTCATTAGCATGTGTGTCTGGTGCTGTTCTTTACACACGCATCCCAGAGGAAGCAGCAGTTGAAAGGTCATACCAGGCTGCGTGAGAGGAATCCAAACCCTGAGGGGGCAGAGGCGCACATAACGCCCTGCAGGGGTACGAGGACCCTAATGAAATCAGAGCTCCGCCCGCGTGTGTTTGACTGAACCATCAGTGGGGTGTGTGATTCAGGTTCAGAGATCAGACCTTCATCAATCACATCGCATATTATCTGAGATCAGTGTCCTAAAAACACAGCCGGAGAATGTAGGACAAATCCATGAGGTATTCCATTACCTGCGTGTAATAATCTTAAAGAACGGAAGAGCTCTAACCCGATACTGTGCACACATGGATTGTTGAGTTTGTAGGAATGATGATCTGTGTGGACTGCACTACATCATACAGAAGACCATCTACATCATCACTGACTCGCACCTGGCACGAGCAGAGCAATGTGCAAACACGCAGAATAACAAAACATGTCGAACTCTGGCAAATTACTATGAGCCCTTTCTCAGAACATGTTCTCAGACAAATCACCACACGAGAAACACACAGATAAACTGAGACACACACTGCTGTCAGCTGCTGTCTGAGAACACACAGAATGCGGTCAAGTACACGCTCCACACACACACACACACACACACACACACACGCGCACGCGCACGCGCACGCGCACACGCACACGCTCACACACACACAAACACACACACACGCACGCACACGCACACACACACACACACACAATTTTATATGTTTATAAGTAGATGTGTATTAAACAATGGAATCTATGGAATGTCCTGTGTGTGTGTTCAGGTCTGATGTCACAGGTCTGATTCCAGCACTGATGCTGTGAAAAACAAAACATCTGAAGACAGAACTGGGTGTTAATTGTCATACATGTACATATATGATCACGCAAACACAATGATAACACTACACAACAGTGTAGGGAGAGAGAGAGAGAGAGAGGACAGGTGCAGTAAAAGATAAAAGTAGATAAAAGATGTAGAAAAAGACAGAATGAGGCAGAACAGGTGTAGAGAAAGATAAAAGACAAAACAAACATCAGCTACTCGTACAGTAAACTCACAATCACAGGTGTACAACACACACACACACACACACACACACACACACACACACACACACACACACACACACACACACACACAAACACACACACACACACACACACAAACAAACATTATTATATTATATCTTTGACAATTAAATGATTTTCCTGATTTTTTCTAATCTGTGACTCAGAGCCAGTAGAATTAACTGTAAGTAATAATAATACACACATCACTGATATCAGAGTTACAGAAAAACACAATTTCTGATAAATGTAATTGTGTTTAAAGGCTGAAGCTCTTCAGGTGTCAGCGGTGTCAGGGGACACCAAATATCATTGGCACAGTATGAAAACAAGAATAGCTTATGAGATGTGAAACAAACCCACGTGTGTGTCTGTGTCTGAACAATGTTACACGTCTACAATCAGACAGGACCGCTCCTGTCTGTGTTACATAATCACCTCACATGGGGGTCTACAAACACACAACAGTGAAGTGCATGCTGGGTAATAAAGACCTACTGTAGTTCTCACATCACTTAATAACAACAGAACTATCAGCGGTTAGAAAAGGCCATTTGGGATTCAATCCTGAGGACAATACAACACTTATCAAGTGACAATAGTTAAAGAAACCGGATCCCGAGCGTCAATAGAGACGCATTATTGTGCTGTTAAGCATACAATCATTCTCATGAAACATTCACGAGGACAGAAAATGTCACATTTTAAAAAGGGAACAGATTTACTCTCACACAGGCCGACAACACCTTGTGCTGCAGGAGGAGACAGATTCAGCAGACGTGACACTGATGTACTAAAAATGACGTTTTTGAAAAGTTTCATGTACTGTATAGATGACCACAACGATCTTTCTTCACAAAGATCCACACAAACGCTGTATTATGCATGCCAGGCCAGTAGCTGTTGATCATGTTGTTGAGAAACACTACACGCCTGTCACAAACTCACATACACCTACAGATCGAACACCTAAAGTCATGTACACACATATTTTTTTTAAGTTGACTCTGGATGTGATTAAACGTGATTAATGGCATCACCTCAGAGTAAAAGTTTGTGTTTATAGAAAAATATTTCCGTGTGTGAGATTCTAGAATCCTGGTCCATTGATGGTTCCCATGTATCCCCTGGTTCCCATGCATCTTCTCGCTATAAGTAACCTGGGAGGATAATATATGTTTCCTTAGATGATATATGCTTCCTTAAAAGGATATATCTCATGGTGTGTTATAAGTGGCACCGACGTATAACCAAGCACTAATAAATTGTCCTAGACAGGAATAACTAACAATGTGTGATATATGTGCTGTGCACCAATGTGAGGGATTTGAGCCCAAATCTCACTTCCTCTTTTGCATATATATAAACTGAACCCATTTGTAATAAACTTTGACTTTGAGTGAACTGTACTTCGGTGTCTGTTTCATTCTTGGTCCCCGGGCTCGGTTCTTCTGATTGTTCCATCGACTAGACTCATCAACTCGTAAAAGCTATTATCTAGACAAAGTAATAATCTTACACCGTGTATATACATTTTATATTTATAACCACATACACGTTCATGTATATATAGTTAAGAAAAATATGCAAATAAATTATGTTTATACATAATCTAAATTATAGACAGTTTCATCAGACGCATGCGCTGGCCCAAAGTTAACTTCCGGTCTGTGTTTGGTTATAATATAACAATCTGTTTTATATTTAATTTATATTAATATTGCACCATGGTCTGTTTGAATACTCAATTCTGATTGGCTGGAAGATTTGCAGTAAAACCCTTTAACTCCAGTCAGTTTAATTACATCTGAAATTAACTGACAAAATAACTAAACTTTCACCTGTTTGATCTAAAATGACACTGTAAACATCAATAAAGCTTTGACTTTGCAAATGGTATAAGAAGGATAATCCACAGCGTCGTGTGGTTCTTGGCCTTCACGTCGTGCATTAAAACCCTATAACGCACGGCTAGCTGTGAATTATGCCTCATAGTAGTCAAATCAAGTCCAACTTTATTTATAAAGCATGTTTTAGAAACAAAAGTTTATAATAAAATATCACAGTGTAGAATAACAAAAAGTTAGTAAGTAAAATCATATACAAATTTAATGAAATAAAGAAATCATCTCTCACACAAACTATATAAGTAGGTTTTAAACTGGACTTTAAAAAAGTGAGTTTTTGGGCCTTTCTAACATGTCAAGGCAGATTATTCCAAAGGTTAAGCTCCACCACTGCAAACGCACGGTCATCTCAATTCTGTAATTTTACAAGGGGGACAATTAACAATGACTGGTCGGTGGACATAAGTCCCCTCAACGAAGTGTGAGGCTGTATTAACTCCGACAGATATAACGGTGCCAGACCATTAATGATTTAAAAACTAAAATAAGAATCTTAAAATCAATTCTGAACCGAACAGGAAGCCAATGAAGAGAGGCCAAAATGTGAGTTATATGTTCCCACTTTCGTGTTCCCATTGCTGCAGAATTTTGAACCATCTGCAGTCTAGTGAGGGAGGTCTGGCTAATGACTACATAACGTACATTGCAGTAGTCAGGACGGGATTAAATAAAAATGTGTATAATCCTTTCAAAATCCTTTAGAGACAATATATAAACCTTAATATTTAACTTTAGAAATTTGCCGCAGCTGGAAAAAACTAGATTTAATTACCAGATTAATCGGTTTGTCAAGATTAAGATCATTATCCATTTAAACACCCAGGTTTTTTACAGAAGGTTTCACAAATGGTTTTAAAACACCCAAATCCATGTCAGGAGCCCCACAGGCACCCCCTGGTTTAAGCAGTATAACTTCCGTCTTGTCCTCATTAAATTTGAGAAAATGTACAGTCATCCAGGTTTTAGTTTACTCATGGCAGCACAAGATTGGCTCTAAATACTTTGGATGCTTCAATGGAAAATTGTGTGTCATCTGCAAAGCAATGAAATCCGCTTTTAAAATCCCTAAGAATGGATTCTAGAGGAAGTATATATAAAGACAATAGAATAGGCCCCAAACTACAGCCCTGGGGCACCCTACACTAGAGACACGTAAAAGAGGAGATAAAGAAAAACTTGTCCCAAACAGATATGAGCAAAACCATTCCAACAGTGCCCTTTATGCCAACACAGTCAAGATATCATGATCTACGATGTCAAATGCAGCCTTGAATTTTAGGACCATAAGAACAGCATACCGAGTCGGTGGCAAGTTGGAAATTAGGTTTTTTTAATCACTGGTTCCACAATTTCATGTTTAAATGACTGTGGTACCACTCCCGAGGCAAAACTGCTATTTATGCTAGATTGATTTTAGATCGAATTATTACGATAGATCGAATTTTTAGAATTTGAGGAGGAATAATATCCAGGCTACAAAAAGATGGTTTCATCTTACCAACAATCTCTCACAATGCAATAGATATAAGCTCGAACGGATCAAAGACAGAAGGACACACAGTAGAGACAGATGGATCAGTGGAGAGAAATATTAATGTATTTGTATATGAATTGTATTAAATGAATTTAAAACTACTAAACAGTTATATCTTCTTTGCGTTTTTCAACCAGAACAAGTATGGGCCACATAACGTTTGTTTATGTAATTTCCGCTGAAACCGTCTACATACAAATATATACATGCAAATATTTCCTAAATATACATGCATGTGTATGTGTTTATAAATACTAAATGAATATGCACAGCACACAGACATATATTATGTAAAAATAAACTTGGATGCAATTAAAATCCTGATTAAATAAATATACATTACAAACAAAATAACACAAGTTATTAAGTCTTGCTATTCTTATTATTAAAATGAAGATTGTGAAAATTAAGTGAGTTTAAGCTTTGAAGTAGCAAAGATATCTGCTATTGGGGTAAAATATTTTACTTGAATTACACTTGACATTTTCTTGAAATTTCTCTTGAAAAACTTATTTTTTAAGCATAAACTGATTTAATTTAGATTTGTTTTCTTCAGAAAATAAGTTTAAACATCTTAAGTCATTTTTCCTCCTTCGGGGAAAATATGATCTTGATTAAAAATGTTTAGACATGGGTTCTTTTAAAATAGAAAATAAAGATTATTATAAAATATGATTTATGTATTTGCTTTTATAATACACTTGTTTCCCAAGCCTCTTTAAAGCTGTAGCAAGAACCAATGCAGATAATTCTAGTGAAGTATGTACTTTTGTAACGTTTAGTGATACGTTTTCCATGACTGGCAGCATACAACGAAGACATCACATGTCACTCACTGGTTTAGGCTCCTCCCTCTCCTCCTCAGAGCTCTCGCTCGCATCATCTTCCTCCTCCTCCTCCTCCTCTTCCTCAGGAGACTCCACATCTGACTCTCCAGGCGCGATGGGCACGCTGATGGTGAGGTTTGGGTTTGTCATGTAGCTGTCGTCCTCACCGCTGCGCTCGATGACCGTCCCGTTTCCCTCCGCCCAGTGTGGCTGCTGGCTGAGACGCTTGAGCTTCAGCATGGCTTTAGCCTCCTTGGCTTTCTGCCGCCGGCGTTTGAAGTTCCCGTTGAAGAAGTCGCAGAGGGCCTGTCGCAGCCACAGAATCCCGCGCTGGATGCGAGCGATGGCGATCTGCAGGTTGTTCATCTCGCCGTCTTCATCCGGAGCTGAGAGGTTATCTGCGCTGAAGGAGCTCAGGAGCAGGGCCAAGAACAGATTCAACACCTGAGGAGACAGAAGAATTTCATTAGTCCGACATCATTCTCACACAGTATAACTTTTGGTATTTTCACATCAATAACACGAGTTTGAGTAAATATTGACAGAACGTTTTTCTTTCTCGGGAGAATGTTAAGTTCAAGGGTACGATGGTGTTGGTTCATGGCTCGAAAACACCCCCGCGCACCCAGCATGTCCATTCCCGAGCGTTATTCTTTACATTTTGACTTCATGTAGGCAGTTTCCTGATGTTTTTTTCTGTTGGTCCTCATGTACTGACACAAACGGCTCAGTTCTGTGACCGGCAGTCTCAGTGTGATTCCTGTAAACAGCAGGTGAGATGTGGAACTGGTTTTAAATGTCACATCTACCTCCTCCACACTCACAGGGGGTCGAGCGGCCCGCTCAATGGACAACTGTAAGTGTGTGTGTGTGTGTACAGGTGTAGCCTCCATTATGAGACCAAATGTTATCACAAGGACACAAGCTGACATCTGTTACACTGTGTGGGGCAGTCTGTAGTCTCCCTTTATTATTAAACAAATGAAAAGATGCTCGTGTCAACAGAGGATAGAAAATACGAATAAGTCGACATGAAAACAATAGAAGTCTATGGAAAGTAATCACAAAAATGCTAAAAACAAACATGTGTGTATAAAAGTGTGGGTATGAGCATTCATGTGTGTTTTTATTTGCAACTGTAAGTGTGCGTACGTGTGTGCGTGTTTATTTGAAAGTGTGTGTATATGAGTGAAGTGCAAGAGTGTGTGTTTGTTTGTTTATTTGTAAGTGTGTACATGAATGAAGTATGTGTGTGTGCGCGTGTTTATTTGAAAGTGTGTGTATATGAGTGAAGTGCAAGAGTGTGTGTTTGTGTGTTTATTTGTAAGTGTGTACATGAATGAAGTGTGCGTGTGTGCGTGTGTTTATTTGAAAGTGTGTGTATATGAGTGAAGTGCAAGAGTGTGTGTTTGTTTGTTTATTTGTAAGTGTGTACATGAATGAAGTATGTGTGTGTGCGCGTGTTTATTTGAAAGTGTGTGTATATGAGTGAAGTGCAAGAGTGTGTGTTTGTGTGTTTATTTGTAAGTGTGTACATGAATGAAGTGTGCGTGTGTGCGTGTGTTTATTTGAAAGTGTGTGTATATGAGTGAAGTGCAAGAGTGTGTGTTTGTGTGTTTATTTGTAAGTGTGTACATGATTGAAGTGTGCGTGTGTGCGTGTGTTTATTTGAAAGTGTGTGTATATGAGTGAAGTGCAAGAGTGTGTGTTTGTGTGTTTATTTGTAAGTGTGTACATGAATGAAGTATGTGTGTGTGCGTGTGTTTATTTGAAAGTGTGTGTATATGAGTGAAGTGCAAGAGTGTGTGTTTGTGTGTTTATTTGTAAGTGTGTACGTGAATGAAGTGTGCGTGTGTGCGTGTGTTTATTTGAAAGTGTGTGTATATGAGTGAAGTGCAAGAGTGTGTGTTTGTGTGTTTATTTGTAAGTGTGTATGTGAATGAAGTGTACGTGTGTGCGTGTTTATTTGAAAGTGTGTGTATATGAGTGAAGTGCAAGAGTGTGTGTTTGTGTGTTTATTTGTAAGTGTGTATGTGAATGAAGTGTGCGTGTGTTTATTTGAAAGTGTGTGTATATGAGTGAAGTGCAAGAGTGTGTGTTTGTGTGTTTATTTGTAAGTGTGTACATGAATGAAGTGTGCGTGTGTGCGTGTGTTTATTTGAAAGTGTGTGTATATGAGTGAAGTGCAAGAGTGTGTGTTTGTGTGTTTATTTGTAAGTGTGTACATGAATGAAGTGTGCGTGTGTGCGTGTGTTTATTTGAAAGTGTGTGTATATGAGTGAAGTGCAAGAGTGTGTGTTTGTGTGATTATTTGTAAGTGTGTATGTGAATGAAGTGTACGTGTGTGCGTGTTTATTTGAAAGTGTGTGTATATGAGTGAAGTGCAAGAGTGTGTGTTTGTGTGTTTATTTGTAAGTGTGTATGTGAATGAAGTGTGCGTGTGTTTATTTGAAAGTGTGTGTATAAGAGTGAAGTGCAAGAGTGTGTGTTTGTGTGTTTATTTGTAAGTGTGTACATGAATGAAGTATGTGTGTGTGCGTGTGTTTATTTGAAAGTGTGTGTATATGAGTGAAGTGCAAGAGTGTGTGTTTGTGTGTTTATTTGTAAGTGTGTACATGAATGAAGTGTGCGTGTGTGCGTGTGTTTATTTGAAAGTGTGTGTATATGAGTGAAGTGCAAGAGTGTGTGTTTGTGTGTTTATTTGTAAGTGTGTACATGAATGAAGTATGTGTGTGTGCGTGTGTTTATTTGAAAGTGTGTGTATATGAGTGAAGTGCAAGAGTGTGTGTTTGTGTGTTTATTTGTAAGTGTGTACGTGAATGAAGTGTGCGTGTGTGTTTGTGTAGCTTTGATTAGACACACGCAGCGAGCACACACACTGCTGGCACTTTGATAATCAACTGGAGGTTTTTGCGAGCAGCTGTAATTTCCTCTTAATAATTGCTCGGTCGCAATTCATGAATGAAAAAAGCCAATCAAAATTATTAAACGTGTAACACTTGGAATCCCCTTCCTGAGGAAAGTCCAATTAAACTTGTAAAGTTCAGTTTTTATGCCAGAAATCTAATGAAATGACATTTGAATAATGTTCCATGCACAGTCTTCACAATAAATACTTTAATATAAATGTCAAGCAAGTGTCACAAACACATTAGAGACAGAGTGCGTGTGTTTGTGTCTGTTTCTCTGTCGCTCAGAATGTAGATGCTGGTGTCCTGTCAGGTATCTGTAGGCCAGATCTTTTGCGATAGCATCACTCAGTTTGAGTCACTGGATTGTGGGATCACGTGGCTCTCACACTGTGTCACATTGTTGCTCTGAACCCAACTACAGACACAAACTACAACACAATGTATGACTGTAATATTCCTGACAGGTTCATTTCACAGGACACCCATGAAACACAACTAGAGTTTAACATTAACAACAAAATAAAAAACGTATGTAATGTGAAAAACTCGTTGCTAGGGTGGTTGCTAAGATGTGGTTTGCAATTGCTGGGATGCACCTTTGCTGTCAGTGTGTATTTTTAAGTAAACACACCATTCAAAACAGTAGCAAACCTCACATACTTGATAAAATGATTTCCTTTCTGGATACATTTGTTTTCCAGGACATACATATACACATTCTCAAGTCAATGTATTTTGATTTAAGAATATCTGCTAATGCGGTAAGACAAATAATTGTATAAAAGTATTTAATTTCCCACTGTCAGAAATGTTATTGTTAGTTTAAAGCATAAACTGAATTCCTTTTCATTAATTTTGCTTTACAAATAGCTCGTCTTAAAATTTCTTAAAGGGGTGATTTAATGCTGTTTCATGCATTCTGACTTCTTTACAATGTAAACGTGCAGAAAAGGGTCAAATTGTATGGCTAAAACAAACATTATTGTGTGTATTTGGTGTAATACAGTGTGTTTACAAAGTTTACGGTTAAAAATACATTAGTTTTCACATATGGTGCAATACTATGGTGCAAATTCTTTAACACCTCGATTTTTAACAAAGCTCATCGCTGTGAAAAGTGCTGTGTGCTCTGATTGGCCAGCTACCCAGTGTGTTGTGATTGGCCGGATACCTTAAGCATGTGGCAGGAAAAAACGTACTTACAGGCTGTGAGTGAGAAGCAGAAGATGGTCCTTACAGAGTCAGATTTGCTTTTTAGAAACATCCTTTGTGCAAAACCAGGTGTTAAGGTGCTCAGATTTTTTTTTGTGTTGCAAACAAAAGTTAACCACCGATTTCTAATTGTGTCCTCGTTTGGAAAGCCCAACTAAGAAGTTTTTCATTTGTAATGAAAAGTGTTGTTCAACGCTTCTCACAAACTGACATAGAAATGTGGGGGCGTTTTTAAACGAGGCATTTTAGGCAGGTTTGGATCAGCCTCCACTTTTAAATAAAACATCTTTTGGTTTGAGACTTTAATTCTTTCAATTTTACATGTATATGATTCAGGAAAGCACGATCTTTAACATGGTCAACTGGACATATGACGTAGCATTTCCATAATCTCCACCAGTGTTCGTACAGGTTTCGGAAAGTTTTTTCGAACATGTAAATCCGTTACATTTCAACTTTTCATACTTTATTGGGTAATTCTCCTGGAAAATCACGGCCATGACAAGCCTTAGGAAGACCCGCTTACCATCATGATTGGCTGCGCTGTGGGCCTGCTGCTGCAGCTCGTTACTCTTGCGATAGTGAGAAAAGTTCAGCTGTGTTTGTTTGTTCACGAAATTTCAGCGATGGATGTTATAAAAACGGAAGATATGTATTTGGAGAAGGTTTGAAACTGATAGATGGAGCGGCCCCCTTCTACTGTAAGTCTGCTGACAGCTCCATTTCAAAATGCAACGGCTGTTTTATACATCCAATCAAATCACAGCCACACCCACTATTTTTTTCATTAGAAATTCCATTATACAAAAAACAGAAGTAAGAACGATCACAACTTCCGGTTCACGGGGACCTTAATATGAGATTGGAAGAAACTGCATGCTCAACTGGACCTTTAAATATTTCTATTAGTAGAAACGTCTTTTATGCAGCACATAACTAGGGTTTGTTCATCATGAGCGTTATTAACAGTGATGTTTGACTCATTGTGGAGGATCAGGACAGAACACAAGGCCACGTCTCTCCAGAGACTCATCTATCAGACCTCTGAGTTTCACACTGGAGTAATTAAGACTCCGGCCGGCTGTGATTTCACCTCCCAACACCAAACACACAGAGAGGCTTTGCATGTCACGTGCTGTCAGTGCTGCTCTTCATCTCTGGTTACATGACAAGACTCTTTCTTTCTACAGTTTCAACACCCGTCACATAAAAATCACTCGGAAACCAAACATCACTACAAACCAAATGTGCAGATCATTCATGTCACCTGCATTATACAAACGTATATATTTAAATTCAGTTTTTAAAGACCGGAGCAAGCTTTTTAAGAAAAAAGAGCTTTAAATGCATTACAATGAATATATGTAGGGATTATTAGGATTATTGTGACATCACAGTGCCAGTGAGTGTGAATGACTTTCAGCTCAATCTCATTGTGTCCGTGGTAATGAGAGACGTCACATATACGCACTTGCCCTCTTAATGGTGACCCGGCGCTCTGGTTACATTTCCTCGTTGGATCACAGTTTCCGTGCCCGTGTTAAGTTCACTTGATAACACTGTTAAGGCTGAATTATTCCTAAGCTCTCGCTGGTGCTTCTAAAGCATGCATGTCCAGAGGTCACCGGAGCTGAGAACGACTCAATATTACACATCTATACGTTCAGTTTGTGAATGATCTGATTTATCACTGAAGACTCGTAAAGTGCAAAGACTCGCAGGTGGTTGCTTATTGGTCAAAGTGAAATTAACTCCTTTGAGAGTCTTTAATATGAAAATCGTCAGTCACAATTTGAGATATATCATAAGTACAAACATAATTATACTGTTAAAACAAAACAGTCTGGTTGTGTCTGTTAGATGGAAGATGTGTCTGTTTGACCATGTGAAGTACACAAACACTGGACGTCCAATTATTTATAAAGTATGTCTTTGGCTTGTGAGTCACTGCAATATATGAACACAATGAGGGCGGCCCACTTGACCCCGGTGAGGAATAAATCATAAATCACCATCATGGCATTTCAATATGTGAGAAGAGTCGCTCCATCTACTGGCCTTGAGTCCACCCCAACCCAAGAAGCCCCCATCATCTAAACAACAATAGACCAAGCATTCTCAGCCTCAGATGGACACGCCCACAAACCCCAAATGATCCAATCAGTGAGCGTCTGACACCGTCTTTGGAATCAAAAGGGTCAGATGTGTTCAATGTAAAGTCTTTACAATTTCTAGATAAATTAGCCCTCAGATGACGTCATGTGGAGGAGAATGCTGCTTATCTGTATGGCATGATGATCAGTGATCAGTGCATCTGGGGCGGAGCCAAACCTAGAGACTTGGAAGAGTGAACCAAAAAATAATAATAAAATAGAAAAGCCTGCTCTCTCTCTCTGTATCTCTCTGTATCTCTATCTCTCTCTCTCTCTCTCTCTCTCTCTGTATCTCTCTGTATCTCTATCTCTATCTCTCTCTCTCTCTCTCTCTCTCTCTCTCTCTCTCTCTCTCTCTCTCTCTCTCTCTCTCTCTCTCTCTCTCTCTCTCTCTCTCTCTGTGTCTCTCTCTCTCTCTCAGGCACACAAGGGCAGAGTGATTCCCCATCCCCTGTGCTGAATCATCCTGTAATTTTCCCAAAATAAACGCCTCATTTCAATTCATCTGTTCTTAGTGGAGAAGAGCTCAGAGCTTCATGACTTCATAACATAATGTACTAAATGTAGTCCAGTCATCAAATGATAGACATATGCACACACAAAACACACACACACACACGGAAGCACACATTTACATGAAACACATAGAGACACACAAAGACACAAAAAACACTTGCACGCAAATAATTCTCTTCATACATCAGTCAAACAGAAAGAGCGGTACATACACATACAAACAGACGGATGGATATAGACACAAAGAGCCGGCCTAACCACGACTCTATTCAGATCGGCAGGAAACTCATTAGATTTTGAAACGGAGCCAAAACACACACACACACACACACGTCTCTCCTCTTAGCTTTCCTCTCGATCAAACTTTAATGTCATTACAACTTTCCCAATGATTTACTTTCATTAGCAACAAACGCAACAGTGATGTTGTGAAGACTCAACCGCGGGAGCCGGCCGGTGTGTTCGTGGCGGGTCAGAATGAATGATGTTCATCACGTTTATCATGTTCAGCAGAGGCCAGAAGAGCAACTGAACTCCTCGAGAGCCATCTAATGAAATAATGCACTCCAGACAACATTAACATCTCAAGACAAATAATGATGCAGTTGAGTTTCAGCACAGGAGGAGGTGTGTGTGTGTGCCAGCATAGAAAATGATTTTAAACAAAAACTGACATTTCCACAACGTTACGACAACATACATTTCTATAATTTGCTTTAATAGAGACGCTGGTGAAACACAACACGGACCTCTCTGGACTCTACCTTACACGTGGTGCAGTGCGGCGGCAGGCGCTACGCAAGTGTTTTTTGCTAGTTTCAGCCTGATGCAGTTTTCGTCCTGCGAAATGTTGTTTAAATAGCAAACGCATGGGCCCATGGGCGTGCTGGTCTGAAAACGAGGTGTGTCCAGGCGTGTTGCTATTTTGAGGCAACTGAAATAGACTGCACCATTGACCAGCTGAAACCTGCTCTAAAGTCAAAGCCGCAAAATGTTTTTGGTTATTTAAAGAGTGTGTGTGCATTATGCCTGTTACACACAGAGGGATGCACAGCAGCACACACACATCCACATATTAAAAATTAATTGATTACAATGCAAAAGACATAATTATGGACATAAAGATACAAATCTGGCTTGTCCTGTAAATGGTCTGCTCGCGCGCTTTAACTTCTCGCCTCACGCGTTTCCTTTCTGGAGAAGCGTCCTATTTGCTCTTGACAATTACGGTGGTAAACAGCAAATCTGCCATGGCGTGAAAGCAACTTGCTCCCAAGGAAATGGGAGATGAGACTCTGATTGGTTTACCGCACGTTTTGCCCAAAACACACCCATGACTCATTAAGAGAATCCATGCACCTGTCACGCTGACTGTTTATCCCATCCTTAAACTAGCAAATGTGAATTTGGACACGCCCTAATGCTGGATTCACACGGAGTATCAGCGTCGACGCTTGACAACAGCCAGTTAAATTGTTCTCCGGTCTTGCATGAATGCTAGTGCCTGCACGTGGTTATTTGCATACAGTGATCTGATTGGCTGACGAATGCGTTGACCCTTAAAAAGTTGAGAAATCTTCAACTTCTTGCCGCAAGCAACGCCAGTGAAGCGACGCTGACGGACCCACAATTCAGTTCGGCAACGCGTGACGTCACCCAGTCAAAGTAAATGAGAAGTGTTGACGCGTCGTGTGAATCCAGCGTTAGTGCACCAGTGCCCTGCGCTTTAGACCATGCGCTTAGATCTTTAAAAAAAGCAACAGCGAACTGAACTCCAGCTGAGGTTGGTATTTTTTATTGGATATTTACTGGATATTTATGTTTTGGAAATATGACCGCAATTAATCAATTATTATTGTTTCACTATTTTTACTCTGAAGGTGTTGTTGTTGCTTTAAATTACTGTGGTTGTATAATATATTTAAATTTAAACTAAATTAATCTGACTTCAGTCTTAAAGAACTGTGTTTAAGTTACAGTGATGTGTTGTAGGTGTAAATTGAGCCATGCTGGTCATGTCTGCGATTAAATGTGTATTAAATGGGTTTTTTATATAAAAAAATATTTAGATGGACTGTGGCAGAGGAGACAGGTGCATGTTTCTAAACGGGATATAATGCTAATCTTGCATTTCATGCCGCTTAAATCAAGAACATGCAGTTTTTTATTTGCTTCATAAATTTTTTTCTCTTTCAGATCTGTCAGTCAGAGGCAAGAACCAGCGGTCTTCTGCCCCCACAAACCGGTCTGGAAATAAACAAAACATTAAATCATGGTTTTGTCTGTTTTCATTAGAATGGATTTCTGTAGTTTATAAAATGTTTTACTTTTACTGTAAATTTTGATTTACCATTTTGATCAATAACCGTAAGCCCCGTTTTCAGTTGTACGCTTGGTTCATAAATGAGGCCCAGTGTCTCCAGAGGACACGTCTCAGTCTCATCCACCTGCGATCTGCTTATTTACCCCATAAAGTGAAGCTAAGCTCAAGGATTATAAGCTCGACTTCATTCTACACCTGCTGACTTCAAACACACGTAACGTCTCAGACTGAAAAATTCTTTGCCGTTGTTTCCGTGTAACATAGACGGTGTGTGAGCTCACAGTAAAGTGAGTCGAGGTGCTGGACGCCAAACATACCTTAACTGTACACAAACCGCACCCACGTCCACTGGATCCGCGCGCCTAAAAATAAGCCATTACCTCAGACAGCTGGCCAGCATTATCATACACTCACTACCTTTACTGACACGACAGGTGACAGGCGAATGCTTCCGTCCGTCAGAGGGTCAAAGAAACATCTCCACATCTCTCTCAACGCAGAAGCAGAACAACAAACACTCACTAACAAAGGAAATACAGCCTACAGGAAAATCATTTCAGCGTGGAAAATAAACGTTACACAAGAACACCAAAACAGAGATGTGAACGCTTGGACATGGCACGGCAACCACGTGCAGCTGATGAACTTGACAAACACTTCTATAATACTTGTTCTCAGTGCTCATGGGAGAGATAGAGGCTGTGTCTGGGACCGCTCCCTGTCTCCTATCTTAAAATAAACATGGCAAACAGTTGTTTTGTTCTCTTTATTAAAAACGTATACAAAATCGTGACAAATAAGGTCAAAAGGAATTTAAGGCTTATATTACAGCTTGTTTAATAAAATGGTTATGAGGAATGGCCGCGACAGTACTGTCAGACGCAGGTTATATATTAAGTCAGTGTCCGAAATCGTTCACTCATTTTCACTCCCTTCTTCCCTATATAGCGGACTATTTAGTATTCGCTACATAGGGAATAGTGAAGGAGGGAACGAGTTAACGAGTGTGTGGTTTCAGACACAGCCAGAGTTTCATTCTGAGAGCTTACGCTGTAAACATTTAGCAGACACCTTCATCCATACTGACTTTCACATGAAAGAGCACGACGAATGTGAACTGTTTAAAACACCTGTCTGTGAACGAGCCTTAATGAAAGAAATTAATATGTTTTCATAAACTGCTGTTATTTGATCGGTGATAACTGCGATCTCCACACACGTTATAAAAACAAATACTGACATTATATCGCAACATCTGTGCAGGACACAGTTAACACTTTCAGCAATAAAACGGTCTATGAAGTACAAATAATAAAAACACACTGCACGAACTCTCTTGACACCCATTAGGTGTAAACTGCCAGCGGTCATACCTTGGTATTAACAGGCATCAGTGTCCAGAGGAACAGAGAGAATTCACACACATGATCAATACAGATAGACAGCTGAAGATCCGGTTACACACACGCTTATCTAGACGTGACAATCACAGACAGAACATACCATCTGATCCGTCCATACAAGGACACTGATGTACAGCTGTAACGCTGCCTTAATACTCTTACAATACAAACTGCTTTTAGATCAAATTGGCTTTAAATTGAACAAGTTTTGTGCAGACGGGATGAATTTCTGAGATGGACCAGACAGTTGTATGTATGTATTATCAATGTAGATCTTTCTGGAAAATAATGGTTGTACTTCGTCATTTTTAGTATTTACGTTTGTCTCAACTGTCTGTACTATTATATATTTATGCACATTTGAAAAGTGCTATTGAAAGTAAAAATGAAAAATTCTGAAATTTCTCTATTGCACCGAGCAAACCGGCCAGTCTGGATCCACCTCACTAGTTAAACCTGAAGCTGACATGTCGGTCACTCAGAAACTTAAGATGCCAATGACAGACTCACAGTTCCTCTCATCATCAAACTGAGTTGATATTGAGATCTTCACTAATATTGACTTTTGATTGCAGACGAGACGAATCTGAGCTCAGTGTGACACATTGATGACGTCTCTTGTAAATCTGTCTTTCTTCAGTGGAACACAACAGATGATATTTTGAGAAATGTCAATACAACGGAAGTCAATGGAGTTTGGTGTTTTTGGTGATCAACATACTTCAAAATATCTTCTGTTGTGTTCTGAAGAAACAAACAAACAAACCCATACAGGTTTGACATGACATGAGGATGAAAAGAGGTGGAGAGATTTCTTCTTTTTGGGTGACCTATCACTGTAATGGATAGTTTATGATGTAAATGTAGTTCTGTGTCTAAATGTAAGGTACACAATTTTATTCTGAATCGTTCATAAGGTAAAAAGAGGACAGAAACCTCATCTCATCTCATCTCAACCCAATGACCTACAAACAAAACCAGCCACAGACTTGGAAGGCGGAGCAGATGTGTAATCCGGCTGTATTTACACGCTGTGTTCCCGCAGGATTGGATTCCTGGGAATGCCGAATCCATCTCACACCCCCTTCATCTTTAGAAATAAAGCTACGGGTGACACCTGTTATCCAAATCCGGAGCTTATCACCAACACGTTTAATGACAGAAATGCCTGAATAATTCTGCTCTTTAAACAATGAACATCTAAAAGAAGACCTGATGTCTGCACGTTTTATTTATTTACAAATAAAGAATTATGGGGATATCTTAAATGACATGATGCTGTTTCAAACAAGTTTTAATTGTGTAAATAAAACCTTAAAAACGTAGAAATGTGCGGTAAAAAATGTTCTGCATAAAAGGACACAGATAATCTGTTGAGACGTAAACAGTAGGATGAAATAGATGTCACAATGTAACAAATAAAGAAAAACCATCACCTTTTATTTGTTATTTGATGACATTATGTGCAAATGTCCATCACGTCAGTGGATCGACTTCATGTGTGGAGACATGTGGCCCTTTGAACATCTTCCACAGTCCACTAAGTAACTATTCTGAATGATCTAAATATAGCAACATTATAACAAAGGTAACTTTCAGAACTATTTGACCTTTAACTGCCGTATGCAAATGAGCGAATGAGAGCGAGAGATCAGTTGGCAATATTTGAGCCATGCCACACATCTGCAGTGTTTATGAAACACAAACGCAGCCCATGCCAAGACCTGACAAAAGCTGAGATGACAGAGCTGGACAAAGAAGGACGCACCGACTTGACACGTCTTCACTACAAAATCTCAGCTGCTATTAGATTATTAATGATGATCTTTTAAAAATGTATATTTATTTTGCCTTGTTGTGCAGAGGCAGCAGTTTTTGCCAGAGGGGAACTGGAATCCCCTGGTTAGGCCTGGTTTCCCTCTGAGGTTTCTTTCTCCTCCAATGGAGTTTTGGGTTCCTCGCCACTGTTTGCATACTGTTGCACTGATGCCTGGCCGGGGGGGCTGCTAGAATTTTATAGTCTTATTTAATTAACACTGCATATAGGAATTTATTTATTTGTTTTTCTCTCTCCTTATCTTGGGTGTGTGGTTCCAGGTGATGGCCCCTGTCCGTGTGTGTGTGTGTGTGTGTGTGTGTGTGTGTCTGTTTTAGTGGATGTTAGTGTGTGTGTTTGTGTGTGTTGTGTGGAGTGTTTTGTGTACGGGTGTGTCTGAATCTGTGTGTCTGTGTCTGTCTTCTGTGTTTTCACCTTTTTTTGTGCTGACTTGTATAACCTACATGTTTTGCTTATTGTCAATATGTTTTCTTGTACAGCTGCTTTGTAACATTGAAAATTGTAAAACGCGCTATATAAATAAAGTTGACTTGACTTGACAAACTCTGTTTAACATGCAAAGATGAAACCAGCCCTCATCCTCAAAACAATATTTTGCACAGCTTTTGAAAATCACATGCTGGCCGTTCAGGGATGTGTAAAGGTTACCCAAAGGCTTCAGGTGGAATTTCACAGTGGGCTGATATTGAGATTGAAGCTCTATTACAACTGAGCCATTGAGTGAAACACCCCAGACACTTCAGAAAACATAAAACATTTGATTAAAAATCATCCACTGATCAACCATCATTACAGTCATGATTGTTTATTCGCTTCAAAGAATGTCTGTTGATTATTATGGACTGTACAGAAATCCAAGGAAAATATTTTAATTCATATAATTCATATTGACATACAGTATGTGAGTGCAGAGGAGCTTGAAACTCAGTTTAATGGAGTTGATGGGAATATTTACAGCACCCCTGATAAACTCAGAACAATAAAATGTGTTTGAGCTGTGTGCTAAATGAGACACACACACGCACGCACGCACGCACACACGCAGCTATGATTTACATGAGGGTGAGGAAATGATGACAGAATTTTACAATCACTTCCTAACTATCATGTATGTTTTTCTGAGATAACCACGATGTGTGTGTGTGTGTATATTGTGCTCTGTGTGTGTGGAGTTGTCCTTTATGTATGTGGTTGTATATGAACCTGTGTGTATTCTGTTTTTTGTTTGTATAACTTTAATATTTTGCTTATAGTCAATAGTAAGAATGAAAATGGTAAAAAGCACTATATAAATACTGACATCCATAAATAATACAGTAACATGCTGCTGTAGAAACATACAAACACACGGAGAGGCCCACACACGTCCTGTTAAAAGCAGAACTAAATTGTGAAGCGAGCACAACCGCAAGAGACACAAGAGCCAAAAATCTGGAGCACGGCAGAAATGAGAGAGAGGCACGACACAGGACAGCAGTCCACCAAAATGCCAAGCAAAAATGTCAAGAGGTCAACGGTCATTAAAACAAAGAGACATGATATACAGACCCCAAACACCAATCACAGTTCAGATACACTTTAAAAGTGTTTGCAGAATATCTGTGAGGAAATATACCACCAACGGTTGTTCCAACGGTCAAACATCCCAAAAATAAGAAGAGAAAACTCACCACAAGGTTTCCGATCACCATGACCAGCATGAAGACCAGGATACAGAGCGGCTGACCGGCGACCTCCATGCAGTCCCACATGGTCTCAATCCACTCGCCGCACAGAACCCTGAACACGATGAGGAACGAGTGGAAGAAATCCTTCATGTGCCAGCGGGGAAGAGTGCAATCCTTCGAGATCTTACACACGCACGACTCGTAGTTCTTGCCAAACAGCTGCATGCCCACCACGGCGAAGATGAAGACGATAATGGCCAGCACCAGTGTGAGGTTTCCCAGAGCTCCCACAGAGTTCCCGATGATCTTGATTAGCGTGTTTAGCGTCGGCCATGACTTGGCCAGCTTGAAAACTCTCAGCTGTAAGAGAAAGCGACGTTCAATAAAACAAAAACAACCACCAGACGTTTTAAGTCAACTTGTCTAAAGTGAAACCGATACCAGTCTGAAGGAGCGCAGGACAGACAGACCCTCAACGTTGGACAGACCGAGCTCCATCAGACTCAGACTGACGATCAGACTGTCAAAGATGTTCCAGCCCTGCTGAAAATAATAATACGGATCCAGAGCGATGATCTTCAGGACCATCTCTGCTGTGAAGATCCCAGTGAACACCTGAGAAAAACATCACAGTCAGACATGAAGATTCCTTTATATGTGTATTTTATATCACACTTGACAAGTATACAGTATAGATATGTATATAATATACAGTGTTTTCCACATTTGGTCCAAATCTCTGAACCCTACTATAGTGAATCCTAAAGTATACTACAGTTTATAAATTCACTATACAGTAGTTAATACATGTACCATACATTAACAAAGCTTAATAAAGTGTTTACCATAGTAAATATTAGGGATGCACCTCTTTTAACAAACTATATTCCGATATTGGTCAATTGCATAAAGTACTTTACAACACTAGCTAGTTTTTTGCTAATTTTACTGAACATGAATAGGATCCATTTAACATTTTACGAGAAGCACAAGGTAAGACAACATGACAATCTTCAAAGGTGATTTTTACGGACCCAAATTTATTTTATTAACAACATTTACTCATATTTGCCTTAACATTGAACATTTCTTTAAAAAACTCAAATAAACTCTTTTAACAATTTTGCTTAGACAAAACGTTGGATTATTCAGCCATGCAACTCATTGTCTCTGTGCAGTTAATTAATAAACCGCCTTTATCGGTTTTTTTCATGCTATTGCCGACATGCCGATGGTTTAACAATCCGTAATAAAATGAAATAATGAATAATATCGGGACTGATACATCGGTGCGTCCCTAGTTAATATTACAGTGCTTTTTGCTAACTCAGGAAACCCCTCTGTATATCTCCCATGAGCCATCGCTCCTCGTTACCATGGACACCAGGATGCTGCACACGACAGGTCTGCTGTTTGTTTGTCTGTCGAGTTCTGTTTCATGTTTCTGGAGTGGAGCGTTTGGATGTGACTGTGGTACGTGACACAGACGGGAGAGGAGGACCAAACATCTGCCGCTGAAGATGAGCAGATCTACTCGCATCCCTAATGAACGCTTTCATCTAACCAATAACAGGAAATCTGGACAAACCTCCTAATTCTTCATGAGGGCCGATCTCAACAAAATGTCTCCAGGACACATTTTCAACCGAAAAACAATTTGAAGAGTTTGCACTGGGACATTATTTTAATTCAAGTAACCCCTTTTGTTTATTTGTTGTTATTCTCAAAAGTATTTTTTGACTACTTTAATACACAATTATACTGAATAAGCTATAACAGAGTGATTTTTAAAGACATGACATCATGCAGAATAAAGAGAACCTCATTGTGTTGACATTACAGTATCACAGATGTCACATCTTTTGATTTTGCAGTAAATTTTAACCCAGACATTTAAAATCTCTACTTAAAATGTAAACTTATTCAAGTCTTTCTACCAATTCGTTTTAACATCACTAACATTGAGATGTTGGCAAGCAAAAGAGATTCAGACCGATACATCATGAAGCACATAACCGGACGCCTGCGGCCCAGAGCCTCCCGATGCAAACATTACTGACGCTCACTGAACTCCAAATTCCTCCCAGCTGCTTAAGACATCAACACACACACACACACACACACACACACACACACACACACACACACACACACACACACACACACACTCACAGACTCCACCTGACTGCGTCTGGAGAGACATCTCCTGTCACACCACCACCAGCTTCAAACATTAACTTCTCCATGAAGTGGTAAACTCATCTCTGACCATCTATTGAGTCTCAGGCCGTGTCCGAAAACCCTCAGAGTTCATCCTGCGGCCAATGTGACAGACGAGACACGCTTGGACATTTTGTAATGACATCATCGTTTTGATGTGTGAGGATAGTGACAACCAAATGCCCCCAACGGTCAGCTGTAAGAAATCTGTGTTGTCTGGACATCTTGACATGGATCTTTATTTTCTTCAAACATGAACACTTTTTGGTTTTTATGAGCCCCAGGGTCTCTCTCTCTCTGTCACTTAAATGCTGTGCATGCAACCCGTGCGCGTTTGTGAGATTTTCAGCAAACCTGTCACAAAAACAGCACTAGTTTTGTGGTTTAGTTTGGTGACGACAGCAGCACAGAAACATGTTTCATCTTTAAACAAAATGTAATATCAAGTAGATTTAGTCCAGGGCAAAGGTACACACGTGTAATATCCAGATGACACAGACATACACAAGCTAAGGGACGTTTCATCCTGACACCGAAGAGACTCGACACCTGCACGCTTCACTACACGACTTCACTGGAGAAGACAGCAGTATTGATCTGTCCTGATGTGACTGAAAACCCTCGACAGCTTCACAAAACACACGCTGAATGATCAACATATGACACAAAGCACAATCGCTTACCTGCCGTACAGCTTTCATCATTTCTGCGCTATAATAAATGAAAAGCACATGATGTTGACATGACGCTCACCAGGTTGCCCACAGACAGCATCTTGTTGAACTCGTCGGTCATGGGATAATGTTCCAGTGCCATGAAGAGCGTGTTGAGGACAATGCAGATGGTGATGGCCAGATCCAGGAAGGGATCCATCACCATTATCGTCACCCATTCCTTCAGTTTCAGCCAGTCGGGAGAACACGTCCACACCAGATACTTGTGAGCGAACACGTACCAGCACGGGTGAAACCTCTGCTGAGCTTCCTCCAGCTCTGTTAAAACAAACATGAGTCACATCTACAATCCTGTGGCTTAAATTCACAGTGAACACAAACTTTGGAATTTATATACTGCCAAATGTATACATATAAATATGAGTTCACCATGTTTACGTAGTGTTCTCTCTTTACCATTGTAAAACCACTGTATGTTAATAAAAATCAGACAACTGCAATATAACACACATAGGGGGTTAATTCAATCTTTAAAGTATCATTTCATAAGTATTCATTTAGATTATATGTATTTTAGATTTATTTTATTGAAGAAATTACTTCACTATTTAAATACAAAAATACGTTTTGTCATTCAATTATTCAAGTGAAACAAATGAAATGACAAATGAAATAAAAAGTACACTAAGCCTCTCTCTTTTCTCAACAGGTAGTGGTCTGGCTTTTGTTGAAACTAGTAACTTTGTATTAGCACCCAATGTACTATTGATCTTTTATGACATATCGATTATTGCTCCCTGAACTCTTTGTAAGTCACTTTGGATAAAAGCGTCTGCTACATGTAAATGTAGTTCTGTAAATACAGTAGGCTGTTTATAGTTGCCAAGCAACGCAGCATCTTGCCTTGTTAAACTGAACATACAATCATACTGTAGATGTGCAGCTCATCCAATTGGAATTTAGATCTGAAGAATTCAATTTCAAATAAAACTGAACGAACAAGGTGAAATAGACAGATTAGGTTGATTCATTAAATAAAATCCCAATTTAATTCTGAAAAAATAGTTGACAAAGCCTTTATGTATAATGCATAATAAAGGGTTTTTAAATGGTATGATGCATTATAATTGTTCATAATGTGTGTTGAAATACATGAAATGTTGTTGTAGAGAATTATAAGCAAATTCAAAATGCAAATTCTATTAACTGTAGTTGCAATTTTCCACATGACATTACAATGCATTATAAGGTGCATTACGAGGCATTCAAACTACTTTTATAAATCATTATACACATACACATTTAAAAAAGTAATACCAATTGTTCTTCTAGAATCGTCCAGAGGTCAAAACAAGCTTAACATGCGGTGGACACAGCGATGTAATGAGAAATGAAACAAACACGGAAGTCTCCCGCATGTGGATGTGCGGCAGTAATGTGCTCCAAACTCCTGCGATGAGCCAAGCGCCGGTGTCATTCACGGCAGCAGGTGCAGTTGACCTGTCACACTTCATCTCATCACACTGACCAGCAAACACCACAACATTCAACTCTCTCCTTCTTCTTCTTCTTGTTAAGTTATGAAACTCATTTTCACAGCGTTCTTTTGCATGGTTTTCCTAGAAAATTACAACGCTCATTTCTTTTTATAAAAGCCCAACCTGAGCACTTGTGTCAGCGTTTCATGTACAAATAAAACAGCGAGCGTCATCTATGGCTGCCGTGTCACCTGACAACACAGGCTCATTACGGTACACTCGGTCCTGCCGTGTCAGCGCTCACACGCGTGATAACACGGATTGGCATTTTCACATGCTAGCAGATCTAAACTCAGAACGCTTTGTGCTCAGACCCTCTACTGTTAGCAACTTTTGTGCTGACCAACCGAATGAGAGCGAAATACAACATATGGGCCATTTTTGATAATAGATGACATTTCCACAGCACAGATACCCGTCTGTTTTAACATAACACTCCAGCCGAACAAATGAATGTATGTGTACGTATCTCATAATACGAATCCTGCCATGTAAAAATGTGAGATTAAGGTTTGTTGTTAGAGAAAGACTTTCCCAGAAACACCATCACAAACAAAGAAAACTAAACGCTGAATGATGTACAAAAACTCTCTTAAACTACAAGAACCCTTTTCTGTGTAAGACGGCTCAAGTCAGGTGATGTCACAGTCTGCTCGTGTTCCGACGCAGCAGTGGGGGGGTAACACCTAGACACTGAAAACAACAGCAAGTGACATCTCATGGGGCGATATTAACCGCGAGCAGATGGAGACGCTCCGGCTGTCCTTGCACGCACCTCGCAGGAAAATATTTCCTGTGGATTTCGCCGGTGCCGAAACGTTTGAGAACTAGAATCTCATCACGGCCTCAGCGCCGGCTCGCTCGTAGCTGTTGTCGGGTGGTTTGTGTGGAGTTGTACGTCTGTCTTACCTTCCATGGCATCAGTGATGTAGCTGGTGGCGCTCAGGGTCCGGTCTCGACCCACCTGGGGCAGCTGGGGCAGAAGCATACTGCTCAGCTCATTGGTGGAGTTGTGACCCTGTAAAACGAAATGTGAACAAACTGAGACGTTTGCAGATAAAACGGCTCAGACGAGTTGTGTTTCCTTTAAGTATCAACTTAGTCACAGATGTTTCTTTTAATCTTAAAAGAAATGAAAACGTGTAGTTGTTAAATTCATGAAGAGTTTGGAGGTTTAAATGAATGTAGACCGTAGAGGTCAAATCATCTGGATTTGAGTAAATGTGATGAGAAATGTTTGAGTTGATATTGAGATCTTCACTAATATTGAGATCTTTCGATGACAGACGAGACAAATCTCGGCTCAGTTTGACAGACTGTTGACATCTCTTCTCAAACTCTCATGACAGACACATTTCTGAGAAATATCTGACACACACATGAGACTTGTGCTCTCCACTTGATTTCTGAAAATAATTAAGAGACTTTTGATGTTGCAGTTTCTGGGAAAATCTAAAGTCTGAGTGCTTTTAAAAATAACAGCACGTCTCTCTTCAACAAGACACATAAATGGACAATCATTCCTGTCTGTAGCAGAGAAAACCTCAGAGTAACCATTGTGATGTTAAAACTGCTAAAACACACAAACACGCAAATCATCAGACAACACTCAAACAGATAACAGATATTGTTACTATGGGAATCTGTTGAAAATGATGTTAATTTCTGTCAAACACTCTTACAGCGGATGTTTTCATGTCTACTGTATGATGGTGGTCTGTAAGAATGACCCTCTGATTGTATAATGCGTTTCTGATGGCAGGTATGACGCAGGAGTGCTTTATCACAGCCCACCGAACGCCCACCGCTGCCGGAAAACACCACTGGGCCACACGCTAACTCTTATTCAACATCTGTTGCTATGTTACCATGGCTGCATCGCCAAGACAACAGGGTTTCCATGCCTCACTCCAGAATCCAGACAGCTTTA
The DNA here is from genome assembly GCF_947034865.1 of Barbatula barbatula. Classification (NCBI taxonomy): domain Eukaryota; kingdom Metazoa; phylum Chordata; class Actinopteri; order Cypriniformes; family Nemacheilidae; genus Barbatula; species Barbatula barbatula. The sequence goes on from NC_136786.1 coordinate 944,022, forward strand.
TGAGGATGTCTGATATTTTTGGCACAGCGCTTTTACTTTCAGTTTGGTACAAAAAAATATGAATGCGAAAACCTAAATGTCAGATGGGGAAAAAGAGAGATCTTTAAAGTCTCCGCTGTTTCTCTAAGAAAGAAACGAGATTATATGTGACCCTGGACAACAAAACCAGTCTTATGGGTACATTTTTGGAAATTTAGATTTTTACATAATCTGAAAGCTGAAGAATAAAGCTTTCTACTGATGTATGGGATATTGTTAGGATTTGACTATAAATGGGGGAGATAGAACCGTTTAAAACTCTGGAATCTGAGGGGGTTGAAAAAAACGAAATATTGCAACTTAAGACCAGTTTGTGATCCAGTGTAACATATTTGAGACAAATATGAACAAATTGAGACGTTTGCTAAAGTGATTTGAAAAAAAGATAACAGTATGTTATAGTATTTACTAGAGTAACCGGAAGTCAAATATTTTAATGTTTTGAGCCTTCCTAAAATGAATATTAAAGTACGGAATTTATTACAGTTTATCTATTTACTAAAGTTCATAGAGACTTGTGCTGAGGTGGCTTGGGCATCAGTTACGGATGCCTACTGGACGCCTTCCCCGGAAGGTGCTCCGGGCCCGTCCGACCGGGAGGAGACCCCGGGGAAGACCTAGGACACGCTGGTGGGACTATGTCTCCCGGCTGGCCTGGGAACGCCTCGGTGTCCCCCCGGAAGAGCTGGAGGAAGTGTCTAGGGTGAGGGATGTCTGGGCATCTCTGCTTAGACTGCTGCCCCCGCGACCCGGCCCCGGATAAGCGGTAGAAAATGAATGAATGAATGAATAAAGTTCATACTAGAGGAGAATGTGGTGTGTAACTAGTTATGAAGTTATTAGATACTGTAATTCAATTACTTTTCCCTTGATAAAGTAAGGGATTACTTTTGTGCAATAGTGGAATTGAGAGTCTAACTTTAAACTCTGTGCTTTAATCTATAATTCCCACATTTGTTCAACTTTGTTCAGCTAATAATACATTACATGTCAATGCTGAAAGGTTAAAAATTTGAAAAAGCATTTTCCAAAATCTGCATGTCTGTAGTTTAAGGAGAATAAAATATATCTTAATATATCCTTTTAGATCTTGATTCTTTTGGTATGATGTGAGGATCTTAATGTGGCTCCATGCACAAATTGCACCCATTTTCAAGGTTGGAAAACCAGACGTGGGTCCCGTCAAAGACACTCACACTTTCCTCTTTGACCTTCTCCATGGTGCAGGCTGGAAGTGGAGACAGCGGCCCCTGACTGGAGATTCCGTTCTGATCGATGGCCACGAACAGTTTCCCGTTCAGACTGGGGAAGAAGAACTGCGAGCTGTGACTGCAGGTGCTCAGAGCGCTCGTCCGTCGCCGGTTCCAGGGCAGAGCCAGCGAGCCGCCGCGGCTGTCCGCGTCTCCGTGATTGCTAAACTCGTCATCTGCGAAATCCAGCTCGGAGTCCTTGTTCAGCGGTCGGAAGTTAAAGATGCTGCCCTGACTTTCACGCCTGGCCCGCAGGGAGAGAGTTCGGACCAGCAGAGAATGTGTTTGCTAAAGGAAATTACAGACAAACATAAGCTGTAGATAAAAATGACCATTAAGTAATAAAACATTCAATTTTAGGTCATATTTTAAAGGAGGAGAATATTGAAGTTGAAGTACCTTCATTCCCTCAATAGCGTCCAGCTTTGTGGTTTTGCCGTCTTCTGTCCCCTCTGACATCGGCCTCGAGCTTTTCCTCCGGTCCAGATTTCCTCTGTTGTCCTGTGAGGAGAAGGGCGACACGTCTGCCGTCAGGATTGATTCAGTTTCCTGTGCTTTCTGAGCCATCTGCAGAAGCAGACAACACGAGGTGGCACGTGTACATGACGTTTCAATATCTCCCTCTCTTCAGTCTAACGTGTTAAACCCCTTTTCATACCTGTTGCTCTTTCTTCAGCTGCTCCATAGCCTGTTGAAACTCTTGTTCTTTCTGGAGGGCTTCAGCGATGGTGGCCTGGTTTTGCTCCTCATAGGCCATGGCCACCACAGCCAGAATCAGATTCACCAGATAGAAAGATCCCAGAAAGATCACCACCACGAAAAACACCATGTAAGCCTTTCCCGCTGACCTCAGAGTCTGTTAAAACACAAGAAAACAGAAAAGTCTGTCATGACCGTTTCTCTCTGAATGTCATGATGTGTGTCAGGTGGAAATCTTGTCATTGGATGTTAAGAAAAATGATGAACATGCACAGCACAGTTATCCTGAGTACCAGATGTGTGTTTGAATAGAGAACCACTGACATGATGATACAGGTTTTCCCAGTAATCTTGAGTCATCAGTCTGAAGAGCGAGAGAAAAGCCCAGCCGAAGGTGTCGAAACTCGTGTAGCCGTAGTTTGGGTTCCGGCCCGTCTTCATACATTCAAAACCATCCGGACATTTCCTGAAGACCAGAGGAAGAAACTTTGTCACAAAATGGATTATTATAATTCACTTTAATTATTGAAATATTTCTGTTAATAGAAATCAAATCTAATTTAGGCCTAAACATTACTTGAAAAACTGAGATTAAATGAAAATGTAAAATGAGATCGAGCCATAAATTTCCAATAAATGAAAAACGAAATAAAAAAACAATTAAATTGTTAATAATTACATTGAAAATTACCTAAATAAAAAAAGTTAAATTAAAATGTAAATAACTCGCTACAAGTTTGGTTGTGAACGCTTTTAGAAAAACCAAAACTATTTAACTTCTTTGTTTCAACTTTTTGCGCAATATAAAGCTCTTGAAATGCTGTTGTCAAGTACCACAAACTGTTATACAGAAGACCGTTTTAAAATGCGAATGAGCCTTGAAATATTTCCTTGATCCATCAGGAACTACATAAAACACATCAATCTCTGAAAACCAATACAAAGTCTTTGCCAGAGCTCATCAATAATCGATCTGATTTCTGATAGGATCCCATATCATCATCTGATCACGTGATCAGTTCTGGAAAGATGACGGTCACGGGGTCTCATGACAGGTTCTCTGAGCGGTGGCCATGAGAGGCTGGTGGCGCCAGCACTCGTACCCATTTCTTCATCCCCTGCCAGGCATCTCTTACCAGTCTCGCTCGACCCGGGCAGGCGGCAAGCGGCTCTCAGCAGGCTGGCATGCTGAAAGCGTGAGGGTGTGGATGACGGACGCTATCGCACTCAGACACCTCGCAGTGTCCCTGAAGGACGTGCTAATGGATGGGCCCCACTTCAATTCGATTTGGACGGGGGCCTTGGACCCCAGACACGCTGATATCAGCTGCCGTTTCCTTTCTTGAGCAGGAACGCAATGTCAGAACGTGCACTCGGACCCCAAACCCTGAGACCGACGGAATTTACAGCGGCTGCCCGAACAAAAGAATGAAATAATTCCTTTAGGTGTCCACAAAAAATACAAGTTTGATTTACATGAAAAGCTAAATTGCAAATATGCTTGAAAACAAGAAAACTTAACTACATTTTTCTTCCAGTTATAAACTAATTTTCATGATTACATTTTTCGATATTTCCATTTTCTTTTGTGAAAGGCACTCAAGAAATAAACTGTAATCGGATGTAAATAAAATATTAGTAAAGCAGCAAACTTTACATTGAAAACAGGATCTATAAAGAGAATGATTATTGTAGTTAACTCCTGTCAATGATCTGTCGATGGGTATCTGACATTGAAGATGGGTACAGAACCCAAACTGAAAACACCTGGAGAATTCATGCAAGAAGCCCCCTCACTCATCACGATGGCAGGTGCGATCACGTTGCAGGGGCACAAAGTCTATTTTGGTCAGCAGAGAGTCCCGCTGCCGTGTTCGGGTCTGGAGAATGACAAACAGCATCACCGGCCGTGTCTACATAACTGTTGTGATGTTATGAGCCAAGATGTCCTCAAGGTTTCTTCCTCTGGGAGTCTAATCTCTGAATGTTTCTGGATCAGGTGGCGCTTCTGATCCACTGGAGTCACGTAGACAAACGTATCACTATAACACTGTACAGTCACTAAATACAAAGAGAAGGTTCAGATGACGAGAAATCAATGCTTTATGATCTAAAGACACATCACGGTAATATGAAAGAGAAGCACGAGCCTTTAACATCCGCCTGACGGCTGGAGAAACAGCTGATGCGATCAGGTTTATTGTCTGCCATCTTATCATAGGGCATAAACCTTTAAACCCCAAAAACTTTAAATGACTTTATAGTGATTTGGACAGATAAGAATCAGAAACATGACAAGAACAGGACCAGATGATGTCTGAAGATGTCCTGCGTGGACTTTCGTCTGTGAATCTGCTTTATTCTGCAGCAAAAATATAAATGTGCCTGAGAACACCTCTTTGCTCTCGTTTACATGGATGTTTTATTAGTCTGATTATTTGCTGAAAAACGATGATCTCAGATACAGTAGGTGTGTGTCACTTGCTATCCTATTAATATATTGGCGTCAAATGCAAAACACTGTTACGTGGACGTATTTTATGGTCCTTCTGTGCTGAGATGAATATAGAAATATGATGGCTCTCATTGCGTTTGCACTGTTTCTGTATGAAGGTAAAGAGCAGAGACGGCTGACAGCGAGCTGTGTTGACGGTAAAGCTTCAGACTGTCATGTTTACCATCAATTTGCGCTTAAGGTGTGTGACAGAAGCCCATGCGCACCTTGGTCAGAGCATCATAAATGCATTTAAGATGTTAACATGTCTTCTCACTGCGATTAAAACGGGCAAACGCCACATATCTTACTGCGATTATGAGCTTAATCACACTATTTCAATCGCATGATTGAGTTGACATGAGGTAAAGTGTAATCGCAATATTGCCAAAACCCATAATGCCATTATGAGGGTGCATGTAAACATATTGTTGACATCTGTTCTGAAACTTTTTCTGACTCTTTTATCAGGAGTTTATTTATTTATTGTTTCTTACTTAACGCCATTCGAGCATCTAAGTCTATATTCATGGCAAGAACCAGTCAGGTCTGAGTTGGCGGAGGGACAATTTGGACTCCACATTTAAACTCATTGATGTATAGGAGAAATAACCTCATCTGTTATTCTTCTTTTTTTCTATTTATCTGCTAAAACATTGAACTTTGTGGTCTTTCTGTTGTGAAATCTGACCAGACACTACACTACAACCATCTGATCAATGGACTCACTGCTTTCCAAATGCTTTGCAACCTCATTCCTCTAGAGAAATTATAGTCAGATCATATACAGGTCAGGAAAAATCTTGTCCTCTTCCCAAAATTTCATGAGGTGGTTGGCAGCAAGCCTGAGACGGAAGTGGTGCGGTTGAAGGAGGTGAAACGGGGTGAACGGGTTGTGTTGTTTATAAAACGCCACCAGGCTTCATCTCAGGTCTCTATCCAGGTTCACAAGGTGACCAGAGAACTCCGCCTGCACACTAACAATGGCTAAAATAAGACAACTGGATTAATTCATCTAATTGATCCCAGAGGGGGAAAAATTCAACAAAGGAAACAAACAGACGGATGCACGGAACAGCAGAACAAACCTGCACACACAGACACACACGTTCATCCAATTCATCTCATCCGATCTTTATTATTTCAATATTTTAATAGTGTATTTTGTGTTGATATTGTATAAACATAAAATAAATACATGAGATTAAATGGCACTGTCTTCAGACAAAATGTAAAGTTAAAAATCTTCAACGGTAAGAGAAACTAAATAGAAAAAATAATTAGAGATAAGAAAATAATTATAGTGAGCTGAAGGTCATGTAAGCTTTCACTTAGAAACAATGACACCGTTAATCTGAAAGGAAAACAACCGCATGTTTCTGTGTCTGACCCATCTGAAAGCACTGCTGAGGTCAAATCAAGAGCTTTGAAAATAAAAACATAAAGCGGGTTTATTAATGGACACTTGTTTTAATGGCCGTACACGAACACCCTGTAATTACTGCGGCTTCACATTCAATGTTTAGACTTCAAGAAAATCACTGAGTGATTGGTGAAATTGGGCTCTTTGTCAGTATGAGTGTTTGGAAGCACAGCTGAAGGTCAACTGGTCATTCGAAGACCATTACATCACACCGAGAGATACCATTCAACATCAGTTTGTATTTATAACCATTAGCCAAAGACAAACTGGAATGAAATGTATTACACATGACGTTATCTCATCATTCTCTGCTATGGAGAGTCACTAACAAAACAGCTTTACCAGTAACCCCACATTTTGTGGCACATTGCATTTTCAAATAATCCAAAGCATTTCATGGCTATTCATAACTATTCATAAGGTGGCTAATTTGTATGAATTCTTTCATACGTTTTAGTCTGATCTGGTTCAAGGGGTGATGCTTCATTATTGCTTTCTTTATTAGTATATTATGAGTCACCTTGTAAAACAATCATAATTCCAGTAAAATCAGATTGAATAATCTCTCTCTCTCTCTCTCTCTGTCTACAGATTCTAGAAGCTTCTGTTTTGTGAAGTGTTTAACAGGCATGCATCACAAGCGCTTGTCTCAGATTTCATTGGCGCTTTTATCTGACTTGGACACAAGGCTGTTATCACAACACAAGACGGTCTGATGTGTGTTTGTGTCTTTGATGTTACAATCAACATTTACAGACTGTGTCGTAATTCACATCAACAGCACATCAGACAGAAAAACCTTCACACCGCCGTCCAATAACTCAAAACACTTTCCATTAAGTGTTTGGTGTACATCCTGAATGAAATATCACGTCATGGGCATTAAAATAACATTTAATCCATTTGAGATGTAACAGAATGAGAGAGGCTACTGTTCACACAGCAGACATCTCTAAACACGATTACAGGTCAGACAGAATGACCGGAGCTCTAAGTGAAATCCAAGAAGCCTTGGAGAGAAGATGAAGCCTTGAGAGCATTAAACTCTGTCTCCTCTCCACCGTCTCGCTGGATACTTCCATTGACAACATTTTATATTCCAGCATGATGTTTTGATGATAAGAGAATAAAACAATTACTCTCTGCCTCTGTCAGCACTGTATCAGTTTGTTGAAATGTGATTTTGTTTTAACCTGGCAGACAACATAACAGACAAAACAACAACCACATAAAAACACCTAACATATACCTAGCAACCATCTTACAACCACATAAAAACGCCCAACTTGCAGCTAACAACAACCTTAAAACCATCAAACATACACCTAGAAACCAACTAACATACAGTAAACCTAGCAACCATTTAACAACCACATAAAAACACCTAACAACCACCTAAAAACCACCATTACATACAACTAGCAACCGTCCAACAACCACCTAAAAACCACCTTACATAGGCCTTCCAACCATCTAACAACCACCTAAAAACCATCTAACATACACCTAGCAATCATCTAAAAAAAACCTAACAACCACCTAAAAAACATCAAACATACACCTAGCAACCAACTAACATACAGTAAACCTAGCAACCATTTAACAACCACATAAAAACACCTAACAACCACCTAAAAACCACCATTACATACAACTAGCAACCGTCCAACAACCACCTAAAAACCACCTAACATAGACCTTCCAACCATCTAACAACCACCTAAAAACCATCTGACATACACCTAGCAATCATGTAAAAAAAAACTAACAACCACCTAAAAACCATCTGACATACACCTAGCAACCAACTAACATACAGTAAACCTAGCAACCATTTAACAACCACATAAAAACACCTAACAACCACCTAAAAACCACCATTACATACAACTAGCAACCGTCCAACAACCACCTAAAAACCACCTAACATAGACCTTCCAACCATCTAACAACCACCTAAAAACCATCTGACATACACCTAGCAATCATCTAAAAAAAACCTAACAACCACCTAAAAACCATCTACCATACACCTAGCAACCAACGAAAGACAACCTAACATACAGTACACCTATCAAACTTCTAACAACCACCCTAGCAACCATCTTACAACCACCTAAAAACCACCTAAAATACACCTAGCAACCATCTAACACCCAATTAAAGACCACCTAACAACAATCTAACAACCACCCAAAAACCATCTGACATACACCTAGCAACCAACGAAAGACCACCTAACATACAGTACCCCATCAACCTTCTAACAACCACCTAAAAAAACATCTAACAACCACCTAGCAACCATCTTACATACACCTTAAAACTACCTAACAACAAACTAACAACCACCTAGCAACCATCTAACATCCACCTTAAAACTACCTAACAACAAACTAACAACCACCTAGCAACCATCTTACATACACCTTAAAACTACCTAACAACAAACTAACAACCACCTAAAAACCATCTGACATACACCTAGCAACCAACAAAAGACCACCTAACGTACAGTACCCCTATCAACCTTCTAACAGTCACCTAGCAACCACCTAACATACACCTAGCAACCATCTAAAACCACCTAAAAACCTCCTAACAACAATCTAACGACCACCATAAAAATATCTGACATATACCTAGCAACCAACTTACAGCCACCTAAAACCCACCTAACATACACCTAGCAACCATCTAACAACCACCTAACAACAATCTAACGACCATCAAAAAAACATCTGACATACACCTCGCAACCAACGGACGCCACCTAATATCCACCTATGAACCATATGCCAATAATATGCGAATAGCAACTAATTTAAATATTGTGAGAATTGCCCCTTATACTGAAGTGTTACACAATCATCTAACAATCACCATCAAACATCCACCTAGCAACCATCTAACAACCACCTACCTGTAACACACACTTAGCAAACATTTAGCATCTACCTAGCAACCTCCCAGCAAATGCCACACACAAACCCCAGTGTTGCTGAAACACATACAATAGCTAACATGTTTAAATAGACTTTATTTCAATCCTCTTCAAAGAGTCAACTGAGCACATTCGATAAAATACGACTCTGACCCGGACCTGATGTTCACTTACCCAGCATCACTTGCGTTTCCACATATTAAGGCGTCCTTAGCTCCTTCCACTTTGAAGTAATTGTCTGAAAGCATAAAGAACAGATTCTGAGCAAATCCTCATCATTAATGAACCATAAGCAGCAGATCTGCGTCTATCATCATGATGTGCCGGATGAGTGAATTTCTAAACTGCATACAGTACATTTAACACTTGCATTTCTCCCTTAGGAGTTATAACACAACGCTTGCAGTTGAGTTATAGGAGGTGAAATGTACACTGCAGGGTGAACCTGTGGTTTTTTTGTCCCATTTAAAGAGAGTGACGGAGAGATTAGATGTACAGCCTCAGGTCTGTCTCTCTGCCCAGGCGGACACAGACCTCCATTTTATCTCGTCTCATTTTCACGCTTTTGTCCATTGGCTCCGGGCTGGAGAGCCGAGGGGCAGCAGGGGGAAACTCCAGCGCTCCCGGTTGGCAGACGGCCCTCCAGCTGTCTACATTCTGTGTTCCAGCAAAGCCTTAAACATTTACCAGCGCAAGCCGGACCGCCGTAAAACTTACGTACTGTCTTTAACAGACATCATTCAGAGGCTTTTGACTATAAACACAGTTAAGTTACTGTAGACTTGTCAAACTTCCAGTGCTAATTAAAACCTGTTAAAGGCAAGAGGAACTTATGGCTTCTGGACATTTCAATAATTAGCATACCATGACAAAGCATACGAGCGTCTCTATTTCCGTCTGTGTCCTACATCTGCGTACTGCAGGTCAACGTATTGAGAGCCAACGCTGTCCTAATTGCTATTCTAATGAAATGAGACCAACCAAAAATAAGACTAAATCTCAGCTAGACATCAGGTTCTGACAGCATTGTCATTCAACAGATACAACCTGAGACATCATTTGAACATGATTGTGACATATCAAGACCCGTGACCACTGAAGCCCACACCACTGACCTTCATTAGTGAGAAAATCATCCACCGAAGACCAAGTTCTGTTATTGCAGATAAAAGTGCTGTTGTAATATGAAGGTATGGTGGTGTTGAGACAGTGCGCTGGGCTACGGACGCATTTCTGTCGCAGGTTTCCCATGAAGAGCTGCAGGCCGATGAGAGCAAACACGCTGAGGCAGAAGACGGTGAGGATCATGACGTCAGCCAGCTTCTTCACCGACTGAATCAGAGCACCAACGATAGTCTTCAGACCTGATCCACACACACAGACGCATGAAGAACAGCATATATTCGAATCATTTTCATTTTTCAAACATAAATCTATACAATTCTTCATAATATACATCAAATCTGAGAGTCACGCCAGAGTTGTGGTACGTTTAGAAATAAGAGTCTTCATTCCAAAAGAATGTGAATTGAGACACGTTCAATTACCCGTTACATTCTGAATATGGCCAACTCTGGATCACACATCAAACCAGAATAAAAAAAAGAATAGTGCACTAAAATACAACTGACTTAGTTACACTTAGAGTAGTGCACTTCCATGAGTGTCATTAAAGGGCTCTATTTTACACAATTAATATCGTCGCTGTCCTTCTGAAATCTCTGATGTCCAGATTCTCAGTTTTTCAGGAAATGAAATATTGATCAAATACTTTTATTGGCTAGATATTTGCAGAACCCAGTGACAAGCGTAAAGCGTGACTAACAATAATGATTTATCATTATTGCCGAAACATGGAGTTACAAGGTTTCAGAAGGATGATATACTATAAAAATATAGTCTTTTGTACATCTGCTCATAGTGTCTTCAAAAGTACAATTAGTACTTTTTTAGATCTAAGGAATTTTTTGTATATTAAGTACACAATTAGTACGTGAAAACAGACCACTTGAAATATATATTTTAGTGTAAATACATTTTAGTGCACTTTTTTTTCACCTGGGAGCAAACACAGCACAAGACATCTAGAGTCATCTATACAAACATTTGTGAGTGCAGCAAGCACACAAAATGTGACAGATTACACTTCTATGGATAGAGAAACATACTTCCAGAAATACATGCAGTACATGGATCATACAAGTAACGGATAATCCAAGGCTAGCCGGGCATTAATGGATTTGAATGCACGACGTGGGTGCCTCTGTTAAATGCACTAAAATCCTTTTAGGCAAGGCTATCCGTGGATTATCCGGTTTATACAATGGTCATTTGCCAAGTTGTTTTTTACAAATTGTCGTTTACAGTGTCATTTTTGAGTGGTAACTACCCGTGCATTGAGTGGTTTTAATGCACACCTTCCAGCCAATCAGAATTGAGTATTCAAACACACCATAGTATGATCGAATTTACAGTATATATTTTTTTTGATATACTGTATCTATGGCATATGATCTCGTTCCATAGAAAGTGTATTCTGTGTATGATCACACAACATGCAGACATGCTAAGTCACACACCGCTAGCGCTACTCATGCGTGTTACATGTTAACCACTACAGTCCAATGAGACGTTTTGAGTGAGTTCACTAAAGCTCTGAAGCTTGACAGGGGAAAGTTACCGGAGAGATCTACACTGATGTCATTTCACTTGTGTGTGTGAGAGAGATCGACCTACTAACATACACCTGTAGGTTCAGTTAGTGTGTTTACAGCTTCTGTGACGCTCATGATAAAGAGCTGACAGTAATCTGGACAATTGACATCTTTTAATTTAATATAATCCTGTTTAAACCGACTTCACCAAACTGGTTAAACTGGAAGAACAGCTGGTATTTGATTTCAGCAGGTGAGGTAAATATGAAACACACTTCATGTCCTGTCTATCGAGCATCAACTCAAAAGTCTCATTCCCTACGTTCTGCATTTCCGCGATTCCAAGAATAATTTGGAACTGAAGGAAATGTCCGGTAGGTGTTTGGTCATCCAGTATCAAGGCAGGCCTTGCTGTCTGTCGGCCTCTCACCTGGGATGACTGAGATAGTTTTCAGCGCTCGCAGAACCCTGAATGTCCGTAACGCTGAGACATTGCCCAGGTCCACAAACTCAGTAACATATCTGCAATAAGCCAGCACATAGAATGACAACAACACCAACAAGAGACCAACAAACACACTGTTGAATGATGCAGCGTGACGTTTCAGGTGGTGAAAGAAACGATACGAGGGGAATCGGATGCAGTTCGGCTCCCGAGTGGTATTTTTTGGCACAAGACTGCACACATAGCAACACGGTGACTTTTCTCTGCCGTCGCAGATTTAGAAACCTCTTACCTGGGATTACGGAAATTGTTTTCAGAGCTCGGAGGACCCTGAACGTTCGGAGGGCTTGTAGATTGCCTACTTTAATAAACTCAGTTAGAAACCTGCAGAGTCACATTACAATTATATGGACAAACAAAAGAAAAGAGAACAAAAATACAAGCTCATTTGATGTTGTCTTAAAGGAACAGTTCACCTCAAAATCAAATCTCTGTCAGATACTTCGAAGTTCTCAGTTTTGAGGGGAACTGCCCCAATAAATTGTTGCAGATCAGGGCAGCAGGTTTGATTTAGAAAATTAGGCCAATTAAATTACATGGACGCATGTCGGCGAGGGGAGATGTGGGTAATCCAGACGCTGACACATTCAAGATACATCACACGATGAATAACATCACGTTTTGCCGTATCGCTGGACGCTGGTGGTTAGCGTTTCTGATTTATCCGCCGCTCTATCTGCTGTCATGAGTCTGGCTTTAATGAAGTCAAGAGGGGCGACCAGCGTCCCTGTCAACAGCCCGTGACTTACTGCATCTGCTCGGGCCTGACACTGTTGAAACATCCGGTTCAAGGACGACCGGTCAGTTGAAGTCGGAGAAATAAAGTCTTAAAGGCCAACAAGAAATAAGCAGTCCATCACTGGAGCAAGAGGTTACCGCCAGGCATCTCTAACATCTACACGCTCGAGGAACCTTGTGAGTTACAGATAAATTCATGACGGGGGGGGTTGGATGTTAAATGACTGTTGTATGAGATGAAACTCTGAATTGCGTTTCTGACTTCTGCTCGCCTGTTGCGACGTAGCATAAAAATGTTTAATATATTGGTGCAAATATTTCTTCTTGAAATCTACACGTTTGTTATCTGCTACGCCTGTGCAAGAGTAAATATAGGTGAATATATAATTCATGTATTTATCTAGTATCAACAATATGGCTATTTGGCAATAACACGGCTTTATTTTGAACTATATCAGTAAAGTTGACATTGAAAAAATTTCTACATTAAAACAGAAAGATCTCAAAAACATTAACAGTCATGAGCAAGAAAAGTTGAGCAATAATACATGTGTAACCACGAAAAATCTAACATTCTGCTTTACACCAAAAATGTTTAAAGGGGATGAGCAACAGTGTGTCATGCATTCTGTCTTCTTAGCACTGTTAAACCGGCCGTCTTCTCATGCTTGACATGGTCAACTTATCAAAAAACAGTAGTAAGAGAGAGAGAGCACTGCGTTCGCGAAGTTCAGCTGTTTGTTCACGGCATTTCAGTGATGAATGTTATATAAACGGTGGATGTAACACTGATTTTGGAGATTGTTTGACACTGGTAGATGGTGCAGTCCCAGCGCTAAAAGATGCCGGAGTTGAACCGCACACGGTAAATTAAACGGAGTCATATGTCTGTGTTTTGTTGGCAATGGCTTTAGTTCCGCCCCCACATCCCTCCCACACGTGTCGTATGTTTTCGGAAATAATCGAACAGCTGTATCTGGCAGCATAGGGACCAATCCTCACTATTAACAAGTTGCTTATTAGCATGCATTTTATTAGAATATTGCTGTTTATTAGTACTTGCAGTTTCTGCATGACCATATTCTACATCCCAACACCTAAACCTACAACTATCATACTAACTATTAATAAGCACCGAAGAAAGAGTTTATTGAGGCAAAAGTCATAGTTAATGGTTTGTCAAATAGTGAGAATTGGACCTTGAAATAAAGTGTGACCCTGTCTTTTATAAATGTGATCAACATAAACACTCTACAGTATTATTGAAGGGTGAGGTACTATTCTGTAAGTACTCAAGATTAACATGAGATATGCAGAAACTGTCTGAGTGACGGCCACTTTAATAGAATAAGTGAAAAAGTAAAAGATAAAGTAAATTCAGTCTGTTGTGTCAGAGAGAAATTAGAAAACAGTCATGTAAAACTAAATAACAATAAACTAAATAAAATCTTAAAGGGATAGTCCATCCACAATAATGACACATGTACGCTCACCGCTGTTGCCATGGCTATGTGTGTTTCAGGATAAGGGTCAAGGACAGTGTGAGCACTTGCACATAACCTCTAATAATAATGAATCCGATATGTGGACTGTTATTTTAATCCCATCATTACCAGGTCAAACAAATAAGATTCGATAATGTCAATCTATTAGAATTCAACAGCACCTGCTTTATGATTTCATTATCTCTGTGGGTCTGTGTCACTGTGATTAAGAGAAAACCTTAATATATTCATATCTTGAATTCATTTTAAGGGGACCGTATAAACCTCAATATGGTTGCTTCGTAAAATACTACTGTCTGTTGATAAAATAACAGAAGATAATAAGACAGTGTATGTTTTACTTTCTTACCTAATTGGCAGATTACGTTTTCATTTAGCTTATTTATAAACCACATTAAATGTATCACTTTGCGAAAGAAAAATTGCCAATGAAGTTAGAAAAACATGAACAAAAACATGAACATTAAGTTCTCTAAAAGCCTTATTATCTTTACTACACTGATCTCGTTTTGAAATGTTTCCTCTAGAAAACGGGACATGTTTACATAAAGAGTGAAACTCAGAGTTGAAAGATGAACTTACGCCATAACAATGACGCTGAAGTCCAGCCAGTTCCAGGGGTCCCTCAGGAAGGTGAAGGGCCCGATGCAGAAGCCCCTCGCCAGGATTTTGATCAACGACTCAAACGTATAAATGCCAGTAAAAGTGTATCTGGACGGGAGATAAAGAGAGGGAGGGACGAAATGAAAGAACATGACAGGTCACACACAGAGATCATGAAGGACAAAACAGAACCAAAACATTCAGCACATTCACAGTCCAGCAGAGCTAGAGATCATCAAGATGAGAACAGATGTTAAAATCCTGACCATCAAATAAAAGAGAGACCCTCCAGCCGAGGGGACGGTGACCGGGGGAGAGATGCAACATTCTTGCAAAGCCGTTCGATATATTTTGGGTTTTAGTTTGACTTGGTTCAGAGCCGTATTAGTGAGTACAATCTTATTTTGGGGAATGTCGTACCTCTCATCACATTGTTATTTGTTGACTGATATCAACGTTTTATTCAGCGCTTTTGTCAGCGATTTCACAAATTTCCCCCCAAAATAAATCCAGAGATTTCAATTCACAAAGTCTGTCAATGAGACGCATAGTGTAACGTTTATTTTAGAAATAAATGTTGACGTTGATATCTTGTGTCTGAACGATGTTGAGAGGTACGACTTTATACTTGCTTCAAAAACAGGTGTCGTCTTTGCATGCTGCATGCGTATCAACTTTGTCTGCATGAAAATATCAAAGGCTCGCTTTCAAACGCTGGGTCACGGTGCAGAAGGTCTCAGAGGCCTGTGCGGGGAACGTCTTAAAGACCTGCGTGCTTCTCGACAAGCACAAGACTCATTTCCCACAGTTACTTACACTGTAGGTCACATTCATCTCAGAATACATCAAACCGTACGAGCTGCATGGAAAACACGGGATAAATCCGGTCTACCGGCTACAAACTTCTGCTGCAACCCTTACTGAAGCTGGAGGTGATGGACATACAAACCAAGAGACAGACAAGCAGATCAACACACAGACAGACAGGTACGTGAGGTTTGCCGGATGGAGAGACCCATTTCAGAAGGATAAACAAATCACATGATATGAGAGAAAGAGAGAGAATGAATGAAGAGAAAGATAGATGGATGATGGAGAGAGACAGACAGACAGACAGATGTACAGATGTATAGACAGATAGATGGATAGATCATACAATGTGCTTTCAAAAAAATAGTTTCGTCCAAGTTCACTTCTAAATGTCTTTGTATTCATTCCTGTTCGTGTTGATTTTGAAGAATCATTTATTCATATCATGATTTCATTCACAGAGCAGACGTCCCGTACAGTCAAATCTTTAACTTACTTGAGTTTGACAAGCCAACAAACACCTGGCAAAGCTTTACATCAGACAGACAGGGCACAGTTCAGAGGTCAGAGGTCAACACAGACACAGAGAGGTTTAGGACAGAGAGAAAGAGAAGTGTACTCACTCCACATATTTGGCCCAATGCGCTGGTTCGGACATGGCCATAAAACAACAGTTGGTCAAAATTGTGAACATAATGAAAAGACTGAATAAAGTAAGAACAGTTAAGACAATAACACCGGCTGAAACACGACATGAACATTTACAATCTGTTAAACAGCATCACAATTTGTGTTCAGATCAGCTGAGATACTCAACTCATGGTCAATCTCAAACATTTCTCATCAGATTCCGGCCCTCTAGACAACATCTGAGCCTAAGTCGACACATAACGCCATGGTCAACATAAAGAGACCATTCCAAATGTTCATTTAATCATCATTTCTGGATGTATTGAGGTCATTCAAGTCCAGCGTCGGTTCAATTTCAACAAAATCAAACCTCAGGGGTGATAAAGTCTTTCAACATCAGTGTGAAAGACTGACAGCAGGACAAGACACATGAAAACTGAGAAAAATCCAGGTTATCACATTCAAAATAATTGTTGAATTTGTCCTAAACACATGTAGAAATATGACTGTTGTATTGTTTAATGGGACAGTTCACCCAAAAATAAAATTCTGTCATCATTTACATTTACAAACCTGTATAGATTACATTGTTGTGTTAAACACAAAGGAAGATATTCAGAAGAATGTCAGAAACTGAACAGATCTCATCCTCCATAGACTCCCATAGTGTTTCTTTTCCCTACTATGGCAGTAAATGGGGAATTTTGGTTACTGACATTTTTCCAAATATCTTTCCTAGTGTTTAGTAGAACAACCAAATGTACACAGTTCTGAAACAACCCGAGTAAACGATGACCGAAATTTCATTTCTGGGTGAACTGTCCCTTTGTGTTTGAGGTCTGAAAAAATACTGAACAAAATCTTTTCTGTTATTTTCACCTGTTTCTCCAGTTTTCATTTTATGCAAATAAATGCAAAAAGAAACAATATTTTGATATAAAGTTTGATAGACAAATTTGAGAGAAATCTGTAGTTCACAGAATGAAACAAAAATTATCATTTTACCTAGACACATACCTAGAAATGGTAAATTTACAAAAAATGAAAATAATATTGAAATGGTCTCTTAATTGTTTTCACAGCTGTATGTTACGTCTCTTGAGCTATGACGGAGTCACATCCGAGCACAGAATCATCTTTTTTGCGTCCCAAACATTATGAAATAGAACATTTGTAAAAGTAAAATCTTAAGAATGACTTTGTTCTCTATATTGTATCTTTATATATTTATATCTGCATCAAACATATATACGGTGCGCTGATGGGCGCAGGGTTTGATTACAGATCTTTAAAGCACAGGTACAGTATGTGAATCTAAAAGCTTCTAACAGTCAATGACAGCTGCTTGTTATTCTAAATGACACTGAAAATTACAGCTGAACTATTAAACGTTGAGCCGGCAGACGCCGTCTTATAATGAAAAACACCCACAAGGTTTATTTTGGTCTTTTTCTTCTTTAAGAGCTGATCTGAGACCTCCGTGTTTGATTGTAATTCACACTCAATGTCCGCTGTTTCTCTCACATCAAATCACAAAAATGTGCCTTTAAACCACCTGCATGTTCCTTAACACACTAACTTTAATCCTGCAATTAAAGAGATATAGATCAAATCTGTGTGTGAGTCTTTCTTCAGTGGAACACAACAGAAGATATCTTGAGAAATGTCTCCGTGGTTATGTGTTCATACAATGGAAGTCAAAGGAGTTCAGTGTTGTTTTGTTATCAACATGTCTTCTGTTGTGTTCTGAAGAAGAAAGAAACTCAAACAGGTTTGACATGAGGATGAAGAAATGCTGAAATAATTTGCATTTTAGGGTTCACTATCCCCTTAAATCCACATCCTAAAACATTTTGGAGCATATGTGGTCACCACAAACACATCAGATGTGATGATCAAAGTTAGGCAAAACTTGTTAACACGGGTGACACAGACGGCTCTGGGAAACACTGTGTTCCGCTCTGATAGGCCCGTTTCATCAGCTGTCTGATCTGTGAATCAAATCTCTCACATTTCTCTAATGAGTCCAATCACTTCAGCGGGACGCTCTCACCTTATGAATGCGCTCTTGTTGCACGCTTTAATCAAACGTGTTTCCCGGCTTCGACTCTCTTGGGAAATTTGCTGTTAGCAGGGATGCGTGGAATCTAAACATGAACACTTTTAACCGGCAAAACGCATGCCACACCTCAACCAATGAGCTGGTACCTGGCTGGTCTGTCAGCATCACCATCATCTCAAAGACAGCTAGCATATGAAACACTGGAAGTGCAAGACTTATTTCATCAGATTACGTGGACACTTCTTAATAGGTGTCAATGGAAAAACCCGGACCCCCACCTTCAACCCACCTCTATGAGCGTCTTTGTCATACTTCAGAAAATACTTCAGTAGAGTATGTTCAGCTTTATATCACACGGGACTGCACTTATGCGGATATTGGGTGACTGGATGCCCGGCGGGCAGTAGAACCGTAAAAGGGGCGTGAGGTGAAGGGGGACGGCGTTGACCATCACAGCACCTTCACCGAAAGCCTCTTCACGCGCTTATCAACTGCACAAGAGCAAAGTGCCACGAGCCCAATATTTCTCAACACCTCGGGCAGGCCTAACAGCACCGCTGGCTATTTTTAGCAGTGGAGAGGGTGCGAGCGTAGATGGAGCTTTGGGAAAACTGCCATTCCGAACTGGGCTCTGTTCAGCCAAACGGACGCTCATACGTGGCATAGCCTCTGAATGTCAGAGAGAGAGAGAGGTGCTCGCTACACATGTTCCTGATGATTGTGAATCTCTCTCTCTATTGCTCAGACATTGCTCGATCATAGTGCAGTTGTATCAACTTTGTCTACGTTATTTCTCGGAGACAAAAAATGGGCACGAAAGAGTCAGTTGTCATGTATAAAGATATAAAATAATGTTGACAGCATAACCAATTGTATGAATTTGATGAGAAATGTTCGAGTTCTTACTGAGCAGCAAGCACAGTTTAGAGCTCTCCTGCGACTCTAGAGAAGAACAAAAAAAACTCTCCATTTGCTCAATTTAATCTCATTGATGTTTAGATGTCACACAGTATTCACAAATTGTCCACTCTCACAAAACACAAGTTTAAGTATATTATAAGTGAAATGGAGAAATCCAGTTTAAGGCATGTGTTCAGATTTTGACTTTTTTCTGTCGAAGAAAGTCTTTCCTGAAAAAACGTCCTACTGTATGTCAAGCACTTTTTTTCACAACTAACCAATAACCGATTGTAGTTTTCGATATGTGATTGGTTATTCTCTCTGTTTACCATTCAAATAGACTTGACGTCGCCGCCTACGAAGCCTGTCTGAATCTGTTTCTCTGAGCTGCCTTCGTGCACAAACGCTGCCTCCAAAGTCATTGCAGCTACGACTTGTAACCACAACGCTGCAAACTTTTTACTTAAAAAGTGCCATTGTCAATTTTTTCTTTTTTTGAAAAGAAAGTCAAATGTGAACACAGCCTTAGTGCTGAACTCACGGGTTAGACTCACATACTGTAACACACAGACCCATTCACTCGATCACGATCAATGCAAAACTCCAGAAGTCATATGACATCAGTAGCAGCAGAAAGGATATGAGTGTACTAAAATCCTTATTGATGCTCTTCTCACAGGATGAAAAGGACTAAAGATATAGAGTGCAGAAGTGGCACTAAAGCGGAAGATGGCCTTCCCTTTGTTCAGGACTATAAACGTCTGTTGGAGAAAAGAAGAGAATCAGGAGAGAAACGTTAGTGAGAAGAGACATTTCACATTGACAATACATGAAAATGATTTGAATGTACAAGTAACGTACTGACGTCAGCTCTGTTCCAAAACAAAGTGAGCTGACTACTTAGACAGTATTTTAGGGCAACATAAGCCAATATATCTGGCCATTGGATGTATTTACTAATGTAGGTAACGTAAACGGTTCATAAAACAGCTTGCATACGATATAACATACATACTTAATAGAACTACGAATATAACCATCTGATTAAAACGTTACAGACAATTACTCATTCAGAAGTACACATTTTGGAATAATTGTAAAGATATTTACTAAACACCCTGCCTTCTATTTTCTGTAATACAATGTTTTATTGATAACTGTCTTGTTTTAATGATGCAAAACTGCGAAAAGTTCTATAGGGATAAACTTGAATCGTGTTTAATTATTTATAAGCAGTCTGACATGTGTCTGTACCTCAACCTTGTTTTTCGTTTGTTTTGATCAGTTTTTCCTATTTTACTGTGATAACTATGGCATTTTATGAGGTAACTGTGGTACACTCAATACATCTCGGTAGAGGTATAAAACCAAACTCATAATTACGATGATAAAGCTGTGAGCAATACTCTGGGGCACACACTACACGCAAATACATTACTACAGGGTACAAGGGAGGGTACGTGGTCTCGCGGGACTCCCGTCTGTCGCCATGGTTCGCGCTACCAGGGAGCTTTTCTTTCACAAACACGCCGTTCGGTTGCCGAGGATTCATGGCCCCCTTACAGAGCTCGATTTACACCGCCTCCCCATGGCATAAATGATGCCAGCAGTCACGGCGTAAAGAATAATTGCGGGCGGGCGGCATCAGGGTCAGCATATTTTACTACTGCCACTGTGGCAAAACACGCAGGCAAACCCCTTACGCTGCACGCCGTCATCTCCAGCGACGCGCTTGCTGCCTATCTCAACATGTCAGGGCAGTGGCCTTTATAACCTCTGAAAACAGCCTGCTTTCTCCGCCCTTCTGTTCTCGCTTCTTATGTAACAACTGGGTCAAGTTTGCCTTCGTTTGTTTCCACTTTCCTCACATTTCCTCTGGGATATCATCTGCCAGGTCCACATGAGCGGATTCAGAGGGTAACAAAACAAGGAAGGAGGACAGAGGGAAATGCTGCCCTCGCTGCTGTGGATTTACAGAATGATTTATGACATTTGCATGAGGGGAAAATACTAAACATAGAAATCAAAGGCAATGATGATGAATTTCTGAAAGGTGTATTACAGGGAAGAATGCCAATGTCACAAACACCCTGCCCCGCATCTAACTCTATTAGATAAACAAATACATTTCAAAAACACACACTGCTATCCAGATAGGATTACATTTCTCACAGGTTAGCTGATATAAAAACCCAGGTCATTTTCTCAGTGATTTGTGAGAAAAACTCATATGCGTTTCATCCGGACAGGATTAAATTCGGAAAGCACGTCAGGACTTCATAAACACAACAAATGATGCCTCCTTTAAGATTTCTGCTCTCTGAAAGTGAGGGGTGAGTTTGCAAGAATATCCAAACGAGCAGGAAAATCGGTAAGGCCCGTAACAGAACAAACTGTGTTAAGTGTCAATTCAGTCGTCCTTCTTAGTGCTAACGTCCACAGCAGCTTAGCCGAGACTAAATGAAGCACGGGCGCTTTCTACTTAAAAATGGCATTTTAAAAGTTCTGAGTCAAAACTTTTAGCTGAAGTCCATAGAAATAGAGATTTGTGTGCTTGTGAAAGGAGGAGTGCATAAGTGAGAGGCCAGCACAGCAGCCGGAGCATTAACACTGACTCACGCTATTCATCCCAGACCACTAAACCCTCTGATTCAGCGCTAATATATCAACTGCACAGCTAGCCACCCTTCACTTAACCATTGTTTACATTGTAAAATCAACCAACGCAAGAATGCTTGAGTGATATCACAGACAAGACTATCCCATAATGCATTGCGAAAAGATCAGGGAGGCGAGAACAGAAGAATATGCTGAGTAGTTATTCACTGAAAAAAACAGATTTAAATTGTTCAACTAAAGACCTGTCGACATAACGTGATGTTTGTGCATGCTTATATTAATGCTTAGTCATTACCTCAGAAACATGCTAACAAGTGACCTTAAAAACAGAGCCAAGCCTCTCGTCAACTTTGCATTAATTGCACCCAAATCCGTCCTTTAGTAAGGATCCTACGTAGACAGCACACTATGTTTGGGAACAGAGTCTTTGAGATCAGCGTTCTTCAGACCTTCACGATAGGTCCGCTACTATACACTCACTTTTTTGTTCTGGAAGTAAAACGAGTCGATATCCTCCAGAGGGACGCCAACCAGTTCCGAAGGAATGTCTCCAAAGATTCGAGGGAGCTGTTTTCCTGCCTCCAGGTCGGCCCGGGACTTGGGCGGCTCCACATCGCCCAGATCCTCCTGATACTCTTTGGCATTCCGGGCCTGTTCCTCAGCGATCCGCTGTTCGATTCCAGACAGGGACTCACGAGTGAACCGGTGTAGACTGTCAGGACCCGGTGGAAACAGTATGGCTGCCATCTTCTCATCCTGAGGCTCCTGTCCGAGTGGTGACTTCACAGCTGGGGAGAAGAGACGGGACATGTTATTGCTCAGAGAACACTCAACAGAGTTATGAAATATATTACATTTCTTATATTTTAATACAGGCTTCTTTGTGTGCTTCACACAGCAAACCGTTCTATGGTAATGTGGCAGCTGGCCTGCACTGATGTTGATTTTGGCATTTCTCCGATTCCTCAGAAACACGAAGCGACAATCACAAGCTCTCAGATGACACGTATATAAATGATACCGTTGTGGGTTTTGAACGTGTCTGTAAATAAAATGATGCTATTATCCACATCAGACAGTACTCTAGCGTGAAAGTGTGCTCTTGTGAGTGAGTGTCTTGACGCAGATTGGGCCATCTGTTTCTCCGTTCAATTGAATGATTGGACGAAAGATCATTTCTCATCTGTTCAAGCATGCGGTGAGAAGCGTCCACGGCCACCACAAATCACAGAGCACAATAGAAACATCTGCACATAAAAAACCTGAACGCAGCTATATTGATGTAAAGCCTCAACATGTCCCATGTGTGTGTGTGTGTGTGTGTGCATATAAATGCATGCATGCATGCAGTTATGACAGACTTATCATTCACATAAACTTTAAGGTTGAAAGTATCATACAAAAAGCAAAAGCAACCAAATGAGCTGAAATACTTATCATGGCAAATAGGCAATATACTGCAATATACAAATAGGCATATAAAAGAGCAGCCATATATAAAATACATTATATTATGCATACCCTGCTGCCATGATAAAACGTGAGGCGTAACGTTAACATGCCCCAGTGCCCCCCCACGCTTTAAGTGTAGTCTCGTGATACGTCCATCTTACATTTACATTTACAGATGCTTTTATCCTTACAAAGAGTTCAGGGAGCAATAAGCGACATGTCATAAAAGAGCAATTCTGTGCAGACCGAATGTTACGGATCGGTCTGCACAGCGCCTCAAGAAGTCGAGAACAACTCATTCTGACGCAGCTTTAAACTTTTTTCTTGCCCGATAAGCACCTCGAATGTCTCACGCTTCATGTTAAAACAGAGACTGTCGTGATTTTTCAGTCATATGCTGGGATATATTCACGGCACTGCGAGAAGGAACGAAGTAGCTACAGCGTGTCAACCTGGGGTTTGCTGAAACGCATTTAAAATATTTTTTAACGGTTACACTTCGTCTTGAAACCCGTCAGATACAGTGAGTGCATTGCACTTCATGTCACGAGATTCCGTCCGACTTTGGAAAAAGACGCAGAATTTTCCGACAGGTGACACCTGGAGCTATGGACGCGATCGTCACACAGAAACACTAGAAAATGGCGGCGCCATTGTATAGGGATATTTTGCTTGAATAATTCCTATGATTAACTACTTTTAATTGAATGCAAAATGTATAGTGAATATAAAACATGTGTGTTGGCGTGTGTAAAGGTGTGTTTCTCTCTTAATATCTCTCAGTCGAAGGGATAGTTCACCCAAAAAGGAAAATTTGGTCATCATTTACTCACGCTCATGTCATTTCATACCTGTAGTAAATGACTTTGTTGCGATGAACACAAAGAAAGATATTTGTTAGAATGTTAGTCTTTTTTTGTTACGGGACATCATTGACTGCCACTGTAGGAAGAATTAAATGGATGTCAAGGGTGCCTGAGAACTCTTTGTTTTCATAAATTCTTCAAAATATCTCATTATGTGTTGAAAATATATTATTTTTTCCTACTGTGGTAGTGGATGATGTCCCAGAACTGAAAATTTGCTAAGATTCTTCCTAATATATTTAGCTGTTTTCATTGGAAGAAAGACATTAATACAGGTTTGAAACGACCCGAAGGCGAGTAAATGATGACTTTTAAAATTTTTGGATGAACTGTCCCTTTAATAACGTAAGTCTGTCAATTCATCAGCTCGCTCTTATATAATTCTTAAAGTATTTATTTTGTATATATTCTTTTATTATCAGTCAAGCAACCTTAAAAGAAATATTTCAGAACAATGTGTGTTAATATATGAAACACGAGTGATTTGTGTGTGTGAATGACTTCACTTAATGAATGAATGAGGGGTTAAACATGTTTCTACGAGAGCTTGTGTTTTTCCTCAGTCCGATGTCTCTGTCTTTACTTTATTTCCTCCCCATTTCAGAAGCTCATGGCCCGGAAGGATGTGTAGCCCACATTGTGTCCAGCAGAACTGAACAAAAACCCAACATGCAGGAATTGTTTTCTCGCCCGGCAGCAGAATTTCTGCCTGCGTTTTCTCCTTAGAGAGCGAGATCTCACCCTGCAGCTGCTGGTAACAGCATTGGCTTCTGTGGCCCTACATTTCAGCTTTGGCACCCACACACGTTCAAATTGACACATTATTCAGAATAATATGGTGAGTCTTTTTTCTGAGTTTAATTGTGTTTTCTATATTAGCCACTTTTTTGTTTCTTTACTGAATCTTATGCCCTATATGGTTAAGAGATTGTCCGAAAAGTCATCTTTTTGCAGATAAAAGGCTTTTGCACAAACTTACTTGTATGTTGGTATTTGGTCAATTGAATTTCAGTGCAGTTTGTGTGAATTTTCTCAATTTAAGCCTTCGGACCGGCCGATACGGTGTTGATGATTTAAAAGCAAGCTCTTTTTCCAGGTGTCTTAATAAATATAATTCACCTGGTAATTGGATATTTTTAACATAACAAACAATAAAATAACAATCTTTTGCATTATTTCCTTCAGGATCTAGATTTTCTTGTTTGTATTTGGCATTGTGTTTTTCCCTTAAAAAGGGAGTTTTGGGTTGTGAGGGGTTGCATTACATATTTGTTTTCAAGTATAAAATCTAGAGAAGTCTACTTGATACTTGAGAAGCACTATTCACTATTATGAGAGAATATAAATCAAATTTAACATCAAATGTTTGTCCCACCCCATTGGCAAAACACATTTAGTCTTGTTATGAGCATAAACTTTATGCTTTCATTTGCCAATGACAGCTTGTCAGTGAGGTTAAAAATGTATATATTTTGAAAAATGTCCAAATATAATACAAAAATAAACGATTATAAACACAATTTAGCATCTCAAGTAATTTGATCTTGTGATAAAGATGCAGAATTACTGTGCGGTGTACTGTGAAACAAGACAAAAATACTCATGAAGAAAGTGACTTCTTTTCCATTACATAGGTCGAGTTTGTCTGAGAAACCCCTTGTCACCTCTCTCGCTTCATTTGGTTGAGAGTGGGTGTCTCACATTGAGCAACAAGACGAAAGCGAGTCCGGCAGGCGATGGGGTGGATGGCTGCGAGGTTACCTTAGGACGCTACCCTCCGTCTCTCTCGGCTGCGGGGGCGAGCGCTTCTGATGGCTATGAAGGAGAGCAGCTTGTCACTGAGATCATGATTCTGTGTTTCAATGGGTCCGACCGCTCCAGGCCAGAACTCTGTACATCAGAGCAGCCAAACAAAACAATCTCGTCTCCAGATGTCTGTTGGGGTGTCAATATGTAAACATGTGTGTGTTCTGATGTTGTACATGATTGACTTTAGAGGTGTACATTTAAACATCAGCCTACAAGTAAGACGTACCAAAGGCCATTTACAGAAGTCGTGCCACTCGGCGGTGATGTTTGCTATTTACGTCAGGGCAAGTCCACAGTTTTATCTCTTTGAATGGTGGAAGGCGGATATTTCAAAAATAAAATGGCATAAAGTATTTCCGATCAATGATTAAACCTGATATAGACTTTACTATAACTTCGGTTTGCTAAGCTTAAATTGTGTTGAAATCACCTTTTTCGAGGTGGCTTCAGCAACTGTGCATGCGCACATGCGGGAAGGGTCTCACATAAGCCGGGGCGGGGCTTTCTTCGCTAAAGCGGCCATATTGAGCGTTACTTCCTCTCCATTCATTGTAATGGCAGTGGCGCATCTTACTAATATATATTATTTATTTGACGGTTTATGATTTACATTTATTGTTTTGATATTAGATTGATTTGGTCAGCCATGTTACGTCACAATTGAAAAGATAAGGGTGTGTAGTTGGTTAAAACTGAAGTGGTGCTGTTGTTGATCCGGTTTGGAATTCCTCCAGGTTTAGTCATAGTGTTTGCTGCTGTTAGGGGCCCCGTGGATGGTGTTGGCGGCCCGATGAAGTCACGCTTCTTATCTGCTCACTTGACACTGAGAAGTTACAGAGCCAAAGTCAAATGTCAGTACAGTCTCTGTCACCAGCGAGACATATCAGAAATGACATCATAAAAGGTCCCTCGTGCAGATCCGATGCAAACAACCACGAGAATGTCACAGGCGAGAGAAAGAGCAATGGTGGACCCTGGAGAAGCGCCGGGGCGCGTCAGCTAACAAGCGCTGTGATTTAGAGTTTAACACTCAAGTGTGAGCTGTGTTTCCGCTCGGGAAGATGAATTCATTTAGCGTTGACATTTTACAATGTTTGCCGTCGACAGGAAAACATACAGTGAATTTAACCCTCTCGGTTTCTCAGTAGCAGAATGAAAAATCTCCAGATCTCATTTCTGACCTGTTTTCATCAAATCTTTAGATTTATGAAGTCAGAAGCCGTCATGTTGTTTGGGTCTTTTGAGCTTTATCACATTAAAGATAGAGAAGAATCTCAAAATGATCAAATATGTTGAATCAAAAGTGGAAAAACCCTCCTCTCTCTCTCACTCCTGTGACCTCTTTTTGAACTCTTTTGAAGTAAAAGTTCACCAAAAGATTATCGTTTATTCATGTCACGTCACACCTGTATGAGATTATTTCTTCTTCAGAACACAACAGAAGATATTTTGAAGAATTTTGATCCTCGAACATCACTGAACTTCTCAAAATGTCTTCTTTTGTGTTCCACGTACAGGTTTCCAGCCACATGAGGAGGAATAAATCATAATTGAATTTATAACTGAATTCTTTAAACACAATAGGATTATGAGGTGGCTTTAACAACCCCCTTCCCGTCGCAGCCACCGCAGCTCAATTCCTCTGAGCCTCGGGGCCCCGTGTTCTTAATTAACATGGTAAGTGACCGCCGTGAGTAATGTCATCGGTGAATACTCTCGCTCATTGTGTGACGGATCTGACGCGGTTACCACACAGTAGTGAGCTCAGACAGCGAGATTACAATGAGACGAACAGAAAAAAACTGCATAACGTGAATGGAAACAATTGGCCTGTCTTGAAAATCCTTCTGGAGAAATGATTAAGACTTGATGAAAACTTGTGAATATTGTATTTACTAACAATAATCTGCTTTTAATAATGAATATATTCTAGTCCACTGTACATATACACATGGCTGGGAAGGTTATTTTTGTACTTATTTTGTCTTCTGGGAAACACATGGTTATACATGTGGAGGGCAGTAATAAATGAAAAAAATATTATCTTTTATACATTATCTTGTTTAAACATTTTCACCCCTTCTCTGAATGCATTTTGTTTCATGGAAATGTATTTCCATCACTAAATAAAAATGTATTTTTTGCGAGCTTTAATTGAAATGCATGAAAAGCTCACAATTGCGAAAACTCGAAATTAAAAAAAAAAATTGTTTGTGAGTAAATATCATGCAATTCTGACTTTATAAAAAAAGACATTGTATTTTCTCTCATTTGACATTTCTGAATTTATATCCCTCGCAATTCTAAGAAAATAAATCAGATTTGTGTGGTATAAACTCGCAATTGTGAGAAATAACTGTGAGATAAAAAGTATCAATTACCTGAACACATTACTTTCACAAGGGACTCGCAAAACTTGAATACAGTTGTTGATCATTCAGGTTAGCACAGACATTAAAGATTCAAGGGCATCGGCATTCTTTACGTGGGAATTTGTATAAATTCGCTCAGTTTGTGTTTTGGAGTGTATGTAAACTTCTATTGCAAGAAAGAGCTTATTCAGAAAAGAACTGTTGCAGATTGTCAGAGAATCACCAACTACTGTTAACATCAATTGCCTGTTACAGGTGATATAAAGTTTAAATAATTTAAATGCAATTACAAATACAAAGAAATCACTTTAGTACTTTTCGGAAGTAACTGTCATTTGACTACCACTATTTAATAAGTAACTGTAATGAAATACAGTATTTTAAATACGTAACTAAGTTACATGTATTTAGTTACTCCCCAGCCCTGCATATACACACACACACACACACACACACGTATATTAGAGCTGCACGATTCGGGATAAATTGAGAATCACCATTCTTTTGTTTGAAATAGTGATCACGATTTTCTTATGATTTTGAATGACAAATAGTAATTAAGTAATTAAGAAATATTTACAACAATTACCATATGTAAATTATAGTGGTTATTTGTCTTTGTTTTACTTCAAATGCAAAAGTTAAACTTCATAAAAAGTGTTTATGCATGGAAGGATTTGTCCGCTCTACAAATTACAATCGTTATAGTTTTGTTTGGGACCGGTCCAGTTAAGATGCGAAGACAGAACAATGTAACACAATCTTGAAAGACAACTATAAGTGCTGTATTGTTGCTCGGCCGTATTGACTTTATTTTGGTTTGTTATTTGGTTTGAGATCAATGTGAGCAGACTGAGAGCTTGTAAACGCGCGTATCGCATGCATGCGAGTTGGCAACTCTCTGCTTTAATCCCTGTCATGATTCTGCCTGCTCTTGTCTTGATTTTCTGGTCTAGGGGCAGAATCATGACAGACCCACGTGTTTTATGTGGAGAGGATCATATTATGGTCAATCAGGACATAATATGCGTTCTCTCCTGTCTCGTCATTTGGCCCTGCCCCTCTCGTTTCTAGTATTGCTCTCCTCCTGTGTCGCATTACCCACACCTGCCTATCGTTATCTCCTTTGTTAGTCTCCCTATATAATACCCTCTTGTCTATTGTCTTGTGCTCGTTCGTTGTACATGTTTCATGCTTTTTGCCATGCCATGTCTTGGAGTCATTGTCATTGTCATTGTCATTGTCATTGTCATTGTCATTGTCATTGTCATTGTCATTGTCATTGTCATTGTCATTGTCATTGTCATTGTCATTGTCATTGTCATTGTCATTGATAGTCAAGTCAAGTCAGTGTGAGTGTTTTGTTTTGTTAGTCTAGGTGTTTTTGTAGTTGTAGTTCTTGTCAAGTGTTAGTCTTCAGTTTATTGTGTTCCCTGTTTACCCCCTCGTGGGTTGTTGTTTTGTTCCTGTTTATTATTTATTAAAATCCTGTTTAAACCCTGTTTCGCTGCCTGCACTTGGGTTCTCTTTCCGCGTTCCTGACAGAACGAACGAGCCACTACAGAACCCAGCGGCAGCATGGACACTGACCGGTCCAGCTTGGCCCGTCGCCTCTGCAGTCTTCGCCAGGGGAATGAGACTGTGGATGAGTATGTGGGGAGGTTCCTGGACATCGCGGAACAAGGTGCGTTCGGAGAGGGGGAGCTGGCGGTGCTTTTCAACGCCGGTCTCAGAGAGCCACTCTCTCGCTCCGAGATGAGGGCGATGAGGCCGTTGGATTTCGACGCCGTGTGGGTAACTGCCGCAGAGCGTTCGGAGTCCGCGACCTCATCGAACCCATTTTGCTCATCTCCGCTGGTAGCGATACCCGAGAGTGGTCCTCTGCAGATGGGTGTTGTGGGCATTGCCACGCACCACTCTCCAGCCTCGGCAGCCTCTCCACAACCGCCCAGTCTCACTGGCAAGCGGGGGAGACGGGAATCCTGGGGGTCCTCGTCCGAGGCCTCCAATCCCGAGCCGCCCATCCCATTCACT
The DNA here is from genome assembly GCF_947034865.1 of Barbatula barbatula. Classification (NCBI taxonomy): domain Eukaryota; kingdom Metazoa; phylum Chordata; class Actinopteri; order Cypriniformes; family Nemacheilidae; genus Barbatula; species Barbatula barbatula. The sequence continues at coordinate 974,430 of NC_136786.1, forward strand.
TCGTTCCTGCAGCCGACCACCAGGCGGGTGGCTCGGCAGAAGAAGAAGAGGCAACGGAGGGCGGCTCGGAGTCCGGTGGTCCCGGTGGTCCCGTCAAGTCCGGTGGTCCCGGTGGTCCCGTCGGGTCCGGTGGTCCCGGTGGTCCCGTCGGGTCCGGTGGTCCCGGTGGTCCCGTCGAGTCCGGTGGTCCCGGTGGTCCCGTCGAGTCCGGTGGTCCCGGTGGTCCCGAGTCCGGTGGTCCCGAGTCCGGTGGTCCCGAGTCCGGTGGTCCCGAGTCCGGTGGTCCCGAGTCCGGTGGTCCCGCAGGCGCCCAGTCCTGTTCCTCAGCCGGCCTTCCAGCCGGCCTCAAGCCATGTTCCTCAGCCGGCCTTCCAGCCGGCCTCAAGCCATGTTCCTCAGCCGGCCTTCCAGCCGGCCTCAAGCCATGTTCCTCAGCCGGCCTTCCAGCCGGCCTCAAGCCATGTTCCTCAGCCGGCCTTCCAGCCGGCCTCAAGCCATGTTCCTCAGCCGGCCTTCCAGCCGGCCTCAAGCCATGTTCCTCAGCCGGGGACTCCTACAGCCCCTGGGACTTCGCGCTCTCGAGCGCCGCCCCCCAGGGTGTCCCCTAAGTCCCCTGGGACTCCGCGCTTCCGAGCGCCAGGGACAAGAACTGTTCCCCCTTATTCCAATCCCTACGGATTTACCCCCCCGGACTCTTGTGTTCCCCCAATGAACTCTTGTGTTCCCCCACCCCCCCTCCCCTGTTTGTTATTTTTATTATGTCACCCCAACCCATTGATTATTCTTGCCTGTCTGCCCTTGTTGTTTTTTACCATGTTTTGTTGGATGTTGTCCGTTTCCCAGTCAGTCTTGTCTCGTTAGTCTGCTCCTTTGGTGAACGCCAGGGGGCGTTCATTAAAGGGGGGGGTCCTGTCATGATTCTGCCTGCTCTTGTCTTGATTTTCTGGTCTAGGGGCAGAATCATGACAGACCCACGTGTTTTATGTGGAGAGGATCATATTATGGTCAATCAGGACATAATATGCGTTCTCTCCTGTCTCGTCATTTGGCCCTGCCCCTCTCGTTTCTAGTATTGCTCTCCTCCTGTGTCGCATTACCCACACCTGCCTATCGTTATCCCCTTTGTTAGTCTCCCTATATAATACCCTCTTGTCTATTGTCTTGTGCTCGTTCGTTGTACATGTTTCATGCTTTTTGCCATGCCATGTCTTGGAGTCTTTGTCATTGTCATTGATAGTCTAGTCAAGTCAGTGTGAGTGTTTTGTTTTGTTAGTCTAGGTGTTTTTGTAGTTGTAGTTCTTGTCAAGTGTTAGTCTTCAGTTTATTGTGTTCCCTGTTTACCCCCTCGTGGGTTGTTGTTTTGTTCCTGTTTATTATTTATTAAAATCCTGTTTAAACCCTGTTTCGCTGCCTGCACTTGGGTTCTCTTTCCGCGTTCCTGACAATCCCAGTACTTCTGTGATCATTTGACACACAAATAACGATAGTTTCATACTGAATGATGATAATGATTTCTCTGCTTCAGCGGCAGCACCAACACAGATCGGCGCGTCATGACTTTAGTCTTTGGGGTGTAATAGACGCAGGAGAATCGTTGATTTTCTTTAATGAGATCGCGCAACTCTAGCGTGTGTATATATATATCTGTGTGCTACGTCCATTCGGTTACCTTTTTGACCTTTCATGTCAAACACATTCTCTTTATTCTGTGTATGTTTTATAATCTTTGTTCTCGCTTATATCGTCCAAACAGCCGTGACCTCACAGGACACTACAACAATGATTTGGATTGAATCTTACATCCTGAATATCTCTCTGTGTGAGGGTGGTGGTCGGTCAGTAGTTTTAGTTGCTTTAGTTTAATAGTTCAATTTTTTTACTTGTTTTGTAATGTCTGGACTACTAGCAGCTTGGTTTGACCGGTTGGGATGGTCATATAAGAGAGCTTTTTGGGAGTCGCTCTTCATTTATTTACTTTTATAAATAAACTTTTGTACATCTGTGAGTCTTTCTTCTGTGTGTTTTTTGTTTGTTCATACAATGATAGTCAATGGAGTTCAGTGTTGTTTGATTATCAACATTCTTCAAAATATCTTGTCATACAGGATTTGACATGAGGATGAGTAAATGATTTGAACATTTTGGCTGAAACGACACTTAAACATACCTACCTATGTTTGACACTATTTAAACAAAGACGATCTTGTGCACATCACCTTTAGATATAGCAGAACTCCATTTATTTGTTGAAATCTATAGATTAAAATACAAAGAATCTTTATGTATTCTAAATATAAATAGGCTTGGTATTTATCAAAGTAAGATGGTTTTGACCACACATCACTGTTTTTTGTCAGTTTAACACATCGGATTGAATACGGAGATATCAGAATGGGTTTTATACAGTATTACAGATGATCTGTGTATTTCTCCAGGAGCGACGGCACATCCTAGGCCTGTGAAATCCTAGACCCCCCTCCCCACCCTCTGAGTCATTTCCAGACATGATTAAGCATAACTACAGTACTTCATGCCTCACCTCTCTGCCTCAACATTTTACAAATATGAGCGAAACTCATCCTTGAGATGCCTGTTGGAGTCGAGCAGTCACTTGAGTCTGATTTCAGTGGGCGTTCTAATTTCAGGGCGACACGTTCTCCTCGTCATTAGCGTGTTGCTAGCATGCTAACTGCGTGAGGATTGAGTTTTCTCCTCCATGATTACAGCAGCCCACTGAACGGCCTGTCAATCAAGCCCTCCCCGATCCTTCACCTTCCAGAGAAACAGCGGTCTGCGTGCGTGGGGAAGCAATTAGTGATTAATATACTGATTAGCATTGAAAGGCCGGCTGTTAGCGAGAAGCGGGCGATTGCCGCCGAGCGGGGCGTGGGTGTAGCCTGTCATCATATCTCCATCGCTTGAAACAGACGTCAAATACTGAAATCTTCAGGGTTGAACCCGTGTCTGTCTGAGTGTGTTTGATTACCGAGTTTCTTTGTAAGGTTCACGCTGTCTTGGTGGTAAGACGAGTAGCCCAAAAAAACAGGTACCATTAAACCAATCAGCAGTGACTCCCGTCGTGATAACTGAACAAGTGTTGTGCTTATGTGATCGCATATTACTTCAAATTCTATAAACGGTAGAAGAGTCAAAAACAGGTGTAGAGCGTCTTTAACGTGACACGTGTAGATGTTCTTCAAATCTAAACCTTCACATTGCAGCTTATCTTATTTGAGAACTGCCCACATAGACCAGAAGACACTTGAGCTGTTACTGTGTGTTCACATAGAGCGCGTCAAAAACGCGCTATTCGCGAGTAGTTGGAAGCTTGAAGATTTTGTGTTTACTCGCTTCATTCGCGCGTGAAATTCGCTTCATTCGCGTCATTCGCTTAATTCGCGTCATTCGCGTCATTCGCTTAATTCGCGTCATTCGCGCTATTCGCGAGTGAAATTCGCTTCACGAAAATGTTTTTACAATTTACCGGATTCTCCGACCTCCTCACTCACTTTCTTCTAAGCAAGATCCTTTTTATTCCTATTTTTATGAACACGTATCATATAGCTCCGGGTGTCCACACACTGAGATGAGCTTGTCCTCCATTTTTTATTTCTGCCTCTGCTCGCTACGTCGTCTACGTCACTACTAGAGCAGGCGCCTGATTGGTTAACGCGGCGCAAATTTTCGCCAAAGTTCAGATTTTTCAACTCGCGCGATTCGCGCAATTCGCGTCATTCGCGCTATTCGCGCTATTTGCGCTATTCGCGTCATTCGCGCCGCCTCATTCGTGCTATTCGCGCCGCCTCATTCGCGCTATTCGCGCCGCAAGCGCGTCTATCGCGTCTTTGCATTGACTTAACATGTAAATCACTCGCGCTTGACGCCTCATTCGCGCTCTATGTGAACACACAGTTAGTCTGAACTCTAAAAATAAATGAATAATGCTAACAGACAAACTAAATTTGCTTGATTTTGTGCTTATTTAGGCAATGAATCACACTCAAAATATGATTCTAGGGAGGTGGAGAGAGTTTATAACTAGTGTGGCTCCTAAAGGACAAATGTAAATGGCCGTTATAAAATTGATAGTATTGTCATGTGGTGTAAACATTAATTATCATGGTTTTTAATATCATGGTTATTAACAATACCGCTATTATAGTTTATGTAATTCAGAACCCAACAAAGCATTTGTACATTTACATGAAACATGTTCTCTTCTGACATTAAGCTTGTTCAACCTGACGTGGTGCCGCAAGATGCGACAGGCGGTTGACAAAAAAGATTTGAGAGCAAACTTTTTATGGTTTTTCTAATCGCTCTCACGGTACTTTGATGTCATCCGCCTCATCAAGTCGAACAAGCCTATAGATGCCTTTACTGTTAGCGAACATTGTGTTGCATTTTTGTGGGAGGAGCTTACCTGCTGGACACGTTACTAATGCTAGCTAGCACGTTTTGTCGCTTCCAAGAAACCTGGTTCACCTTTACATGCTTACTCAATGGAGACAGGGATACCTTCAGTTAAGTGGCCTGACATCTACTCCTACCAGACAGAGAAACCAAGCGTGTATAGTAAAGATAAAATGAGAGCGCATACATCTATAGCTTTCCTGTGGCTCATTGGTTAGAGCAGGCGCCAGCAAAGGCAAGGTCATGGGTCCTATCTCAGGGATTGCACAGAAAAAAAGCACAGTATAATGCAATGTAAGTTGCTTTGGATAAAAGTGTCAGTCAAATGCATAAATATTAATGTAAATCTATAGATGCCTGCGTGTACTAACAGTGGCAAACGTAAAAGACACCTCTCCCATTATACTAATGCACTTGTGACAACTAAAGAAAAGATGTCAGTTTCCTTTATGTTTCATTTCTGGCCGATAGTTAACTGCTAGTTGTATAACTTACAATGTTTCCTAGCATACCCTATCCATTCAAAAGTAAATGCTACATGAAAACTAACCTTGTTCCTCAGTTTCTGATTTGGGCATACGTGAGATATTTTTGGACACAAATCCTAATCCACATCAACAAAAGACATCGCCAATCGTATTTTTAATCTTAAGTGTTATGAAGTGAAACGGCAGCATTTTTGATGATGGTTTCTATTCAGTCTGCTTGTTTTATTGTGTTAAACTACAGCTGTCGTCAGTGTTTTTGTTTGGCAATGGCAGCAGGTACTGTATGTGTTACAATATCAAATTGGAGACTGTGGCAATAAACAACACAACAAGATGATATTTTAAACTCCTTATGTAGCCGAATCTGTACTTATATTGGCCGCCGTCAGTTTTCCCTTAGTTTTGCCTCCAGCTAATGCCTTGATGTAAGTGTGATATGGAAGCAAATAAGAGACATAATGTTTTGAAATTTAACAGCCAATGAATACTTGAGTTTGAATTATTTTACTTTGGAAACCTTGTATCTGAATTTATTTGTTTCGAATTTACCTCTATGAAATTTAAATATGAAAATTCTTGATTTCCATTTTAAAACTTGAATTTAATGCTCACAAATTCAGATACAAAATCAAAATCAACTTACAGAATTTCAGATAAAATACATTCAGGTTGATCAAATTCGATTGCTCTTATTCAGATCTAAAATTTCAAGTTAATATTTTTCAAGAAAACATGTCTAATTCGACTGCTCAAATTCAGATCGAAAAATTCAAGTTAAATATTCACATGGTAACATCCGGCTACCCAGGATAGGAAAAACAGTTGAGCCCAGAGCCCGTCTGCAATTGAACCGAACCATTGAACCGAACCAATGAACAGACGTCGGGCGGCCTATCAGAGCACGTCAACTGACTGTCTGTCATGATCCAAGAAGAGGCAAAGGTCACGAATATTAAACCTGTAAAGAAGATGACTTCTTATGGCAAGCCGTTTCGACATAAAAACCTTGGGTTTGACTATCCATAAAATATATTTTAGATAGTTTTAATTGTATTTCGACGAGTCATAATTGTAATTTCACTAGTCAAATTGATAATTAGAGAATTATCTGCAATTATAATTGCGCTAGTAAGAAATATGATTCGAGATATCTGTAAATATGTTTTGACTAGTCAAAACTCTATTTAGATATCTGTAATGACCTCATAGATATCTAAAATTATCGAGGTCACAAATACGCAAAGTATTTAAAGATATCTCTAATTCAGTTTCGACTAGTCTCAATTATATTTTAAGATATCTGAATCGTGCCTGCTCCTAGTCGAATCTGCTGTTGTGTGACGTGATACTTAATCTCCTCAGCTCCCCCCCCACGCCAAAACCAAAAGCGCAACACGGCTAATGCTATCACCTTGGCTTCATCGGAACACAGCAAAGGAGACAACAGGCTAGTTTTTAAACGGATGTCAATGGTTTTGTTCGCTTTTACGCTTTCTCCAGTTGGATGTCTTAAAGACCCTTCGATCTAACTAAAATAAGGGTTTCTTTTCTATGCCAGAGCCCCTCCTTATACCTAGTGCTAACGGCTAACAACAGTAGACAGCGTTTGTAACTTGTCAAAGGAGAGAAAAGAACTGAATGAAGTACTTTAGGGATTATTAAATAATATATGGAGGCAGTCATGTATGCATAGCGCTGAGATTTTAATTGCAGTCATGTTACAAAGCAGACCAAACAATGTGTAATGTTCAATAAAGACAAAGATCAGCAAACTGCTCGTTTTGTTGTAATTTATTTTTTATATATTTTTTGAATAGACATGAGTGAAAAACATTTGAATTATATACCAAAACGTGAAAAAGTACAAATAAGCACGTGATGGACAAGAATGTTGCATATATGGCATATACACTTCAATCATGACCTGCTGGCACTGAGATCCGAATCGGCAAATTTCTGATCACAAGTCCAACGCTCTAACCACTAGGCCACAGACACCTATACAGATGTCTCGTTCTCGCTTCTCAGGGAACGAGGTTACGAAAGTAACCGGAGAAGTTTTCCTGCTGGCTATAACGTGTTGCCTAGCAGACTTACCTACAGAGAGAGACGAGTCACACAACAAACCATAGCTAACAGTTATGTGTTCCAAAAAATAATCAGCAACAACATACTTTTGTTCTGTCGAGTCTGATTGTACATAAACAGCAAACTACCGGAGCGCCTTCGTTTTCCCTAGAAGTCATCTTCTTTACAGGTTTAATATACGTGACTTTGCCTCTTCTTGGATCATGACAGACAGTCAGGTTGACGTGCTCTGATAGGCCGCCCGACGTCGGTGCGGTTCAATTGCAGACGGGCTCTGGGCTCAACTGTTTTTCCTATCCTGGGTAGCCCGGATGTTACCATGTGAATATTTAACTTGAATTTTTCGATCTGAATTTGAGCAGTCGAATTAGACATATGTATTCTTTGAAAAATATTAACTTGAAATTTTAGATCTGAATAAGAGCAATCGAATTTGATCAACCTGAATGTATTTTATCTGAAATTCTGTAAGTTGATTTTGTTTTGTATCTGAATTTGTGAGCATTAAATTCAAGTTTTTAAAATGGAAATCAAGAATTTTCATATTTAAATTTCATAGAGGTAAATTCGAAACAAATAAATTCAGATACAAGGTTTCCAAAGTAAAATAATTCAAACTCAAGTATTCATTGGCTATTAAATTTCAAAACATTATGTCTCTTTTTTGCTTCCATAGTGTGACATCGTCGCAAAAGGGGTCTATAGATTTACATTTATTTATTTACTTTTATCCAAAGTGACTTACAAATGAGAGCGCAGTTAACATAAGGAGCCAACAATAGGTGAAGGAAATGGAGTCATAGTACAAATGATCCATCATGACATTACACCGGATGTTGACTTCACTGAGCCAACAGATCTGATTTCATCTGATTGACAGTGTGGAAATCAGCCCTGAAAAAGCCAGTTTTGCTGTTCCTCTGCATGACTCTCTCTCTCTCTCTCTCTCTCTCTCTCTCTCTCTCTCTCTCTGTCTCTCTCTCTCTCTCTCTCTCTCTCTCTCTCTCTCTGTCTCTCTCTCTCTCTCTCTCTCTCTCTCTCTCTCTCTCTCTCTCTCTCTCTCTGTCTCTGTGTCTCTCTCTCTCTCTCTGTCTCTCTCTCTCTCCACGTCCTGAGCTAATGGGCTCGCCTGAGGGGTCAAACCTCACAATCTGTGTGTGTGTGGGGGGGTTGTTTCAGCATGTCAACAGTTGAGGACATACATTTACAATACGCTTAGAGCTCTTTTGCAGCTAAACACACTCACAATGTGAAGTTGCTTTGGCTTCAGCTGTTATTTAGACGCTGGGTTCACTGACTCGTCTTCAGGTCCATTTTAGAGATTGTAATTATGATGTGATGTGCATTCAAGTGGTTTTGATGGTTAAGTAACCTGCAATTTTATATTTCTAACAGAGAGGGAGATGGAGAGGATACATTTAACTTTAACTCACTGAAAAAACAGGAAGCTGCATTAAATAAGATATTTCGTCTCATGCAGCTTGGCACACCAACTTGTTTCGGAAAGTTTTGTTTAAATCTGTATACCTGTTTCGTCACAGGGATCCTATTCATTTTATTGGGATAGGAAGACCTGCTGATCAAGATTGACTGCACTGTGGGCCTGCAGCTCTTGCAATAGTGAGATTGTTTGTTCACGGCATTTCAGTAATGGATGTTATACAAACGTTGGATATAACGCTGGATTTGGTTTGAAACTGATAGATGGAGCAGACTTGAACCGCACACAGTCAAGTCAAACTAATTCATATGTCTGTGTTTTGTCGGCAATCAGTGTGTAAACAACACAAAGGGATTCATGCGATGATGCGTTGTGTGCTCATGCTGTAGTTCCGCCCCTCCTGCCTGGAATAATCGTGCAGCTGTATCTCTCCTTTATACATTTCATCAAAGCAAATACTCCTCAAAGACACAACGTATGCAATAATACTGTATAGGTACTCAAGATTAATATGAGATTGGCAGAAACTGCCTGTGTTATTTCTACAGTATGTGAAATGTTCATGGGTTGAACTTTGCAGAAGCTTTAATCAAATGTTTTTAGGTTTGTTGTTTTCATGTTAGAAAACAAAAACTTTCTAGAGACATGAGTCATCCAAAAACGCTCTCTGTTGTAATTTTGAATCCATTAGTCAACAGTCAAACACAAGGATTCATTTTGAACGAGTCAGGTGTTTCACGAGCCATTAACTTGGCAAACAATTTCACTGATCCGAATCATCAATGTAGAACAACATGTAAAAATGCTTGTTTAGCAAGATAAACAAAAATAAATCCATATATCCAAGACAATTATGAGTTAAAGCAATGGTTGAGTCAGAAATGAAAGATATGGCTCTTCTGGAAGCATACTTTTACTGAAATATGGCACTCTTTACAAAATGTTTCTTCTAGTCTGCTACGAGTATTGTTCAAACTAATGAAAGTGTACTTTCAGTCTACTTTTTATAAATAAAGTCTCTTTAGCACAGAAGCGTAGCCACGAGGGCCATTTCCATGTACGCCCCCTCAGATTTTTGATAGCTTAAAATAAAACATTAGGAATGGTTGATTTGTTACTCTGAAAGCACAGGAAGCACTGTTCGATCAACCAAAGTTGTTGGTTTAATTATGTCACATGTTGTGCGTAGCCATTACATTATATGCTGCTATGGCGGGTGCACAATATTCAGTTTTTTTATAAATTACAAAAAGACTCTTACCGCTTCAGAGGTTGGTTCAATTTGCCCGTAAGAGCCCTGCGAGGTGAACATAAAGGGCATTGAAGTGCACGAAGCGTGACTGCTATGCAAATCTCATGATTGCGGTTAAATAACCCTTCAAACTTCCGTAGTGAGTTTTGTCCGTGTGTGAAGACGATGCAGGCAGTCGTGTAGCGCAAGTTTGTGTTCCGAAGTTAACTTCAGCTGCTTTGTTGTTTGCCGGGAGTAGAGAGCGGGGTTCGCGAGGACCAGGATTAAGAATCGCTAGGCTATGTTTATATTTGCTAAAAGGTGAAATGTGCTGTATAATATAGGTGAATCATTTAATTTAAAGATTGAAACCTAATGAAATGGCTATAAACATCAAGATAATGGCCCCCTCATTTACAGACAGGTATTCCTCAAAACCAAAATTCTGGCTCCGCCACTGCTTCAGCACACTTTTTTTGTAAAAACGTAGTTGTAAACTAGTTGAAAGGGTACACTTGTGAGTGCACAATACAAGGTACACTTAAAATATGAACTATTCTCAACAATACTATTTTTGTAAGGGACTTCAAGATTGTTTCTGAAGCGTTAACTCAGTACAGTATTGGAGCAGATCCGCTCTTAGTACAGTTGCTCTCCTGCTCCCTGAGGGCATTATCCGTATATAATGTGATAGAGAAAAATACAATTCACTTGAAAAGCTATTTGTTATTGTCTTCATTAAATGATGGCCTGTGAATCGCTATAATGGTCTGTGTGATTTCCTACAGCTGCGGAGGGCAAAGACCGTGCCATGTGGCACCATGCAGGCAGACCTGTACCAGACATTTAAGTAGGTTTATTTGTCTTTTCCCAACTATTTCACATCTAAAAATCACATTATTCATCACATCACACGTCCTCAAACAGCCCAACCATCAGTTCCACTTTTTGGAGCTTCATTTTGAAATGCCACGATGTTGATCATTTTAATAATCTTTGCATTGATTTTCTCGTTTGCCAGCACAGAGCGAGGGTCGGACCACCGCGACCCACTTACATTCATCTTCTTTAAGTTTTCAACATCATCTCACTCTCTGCTTCCGGTGAGTAAGTGACTGAATGCCGCTGTAATTATTCTCATTGGTTTGGTGAAGCTCACCTCACTCTGAGGTAAACTGGACTCATCATCATTTCTCTTTCTTTCTGTCCTTCCATCTGCCAATCGAGTTTGTTTGCATTTGTCCCAATAGGTCTGGCGTGCTGCATGCGCTTGTGTGGTACAATAGACTTGTAAAGACAATAATGCAAGGAGAGGTTTGAAAACATGCTAAATGAATGCCTGGGATTTGGTGAAAACTGTGCAAACAGATTCTCCCTTTTCCTATTTGTTTTCTCCCGGCCTCTGACCTCAATATGCGTACGAATAAACAGAGAAATTAAAACGCATCATTGTGTGCTATTTTTGTCTAAGTTCAGGACTGTGGTATCGATGTCCGGCAGGCTAAAGCCTTCTAGTGTTGTTTAAAAAGGAAAGCAGCGTAGTAACACACTATTGGATTGTGACAGAACTAAAGTGCGATGGTTGTGTTTTGCTTCGTGCATTAGCCAGCATTGCACCCGGCCATTGCCAGAATCGATGTGTGTGTGTAATTCAGAATGCATCTGAACAGTTTGCCAATAATAGCCCGACACAAAACACAAGCTGAACCAATCTATGGGCTTGTGTGCATCAAAGGTACCTCCAAATTCCCAGAATTCTCCTCTAAGTGCATGTAACCTTTGTGTCTCTGTATAAGCACAGGTTAAGATACAGTTCTTAAAATGACATATATTTAATATGGTACATGTGATATTGGGCTGTATTCAAAGAAAAATAACTGCTCTTTTAAAGCTGCCAGCGTGTATTAGCGTGAATAGCTGCCCAGCGTGAATGTGTGCATGAGTGAATCTCACAAAAACATGCTCGGGTCACAATTCAACTCAACAGCAAACTGAACTGACAAATTATGTATTTTGATTGAATAAGAAAATAATTGCTCTTTCATACCTCAGGAGATTTGATGGAGCTCTCAGTTGTGTTTCATTTCAATATCAACTTAGTTTCAGACGTTTCTCTTAAAATCCCAATGAAATGAGAGTGTAATTGTTGAAACACATATTGAGGTTGCAGAGGTAAAACAATCTGGATTTGAGCAAATTTGATGAGAAATGTTTGAGTTGATATTGAGATCTTTAATAATATTGACTTTCGATCGCAGACCTGAGTGTGACACACTGTTGACGTCTCTTCTCAAACTCTCATGACAGACACATCGTTGACTTTCTAGACTCTCTTTTCTCTGGAGAAATATCTGAGACGCAGATGAGACTTAAGAAAAAGATTCCTTTCTCCTTCGTTTAATCTCATGGATGTCTATACGTAGACATTTCATTTTAACAACACAAAGAAACGTTACTGTGCATGTGCACTTGTGTGACCCCACCTGAACGTCCGGTTCACATTTACAAACAATTGAGTCCCTGTAGATTATTTCTGATAACAATCACAAGAAACCCAGAAGAACCGCTGCTTTGCTAAACTTGCCTCGCCAATATTTTGAATTTAATGTCAATTTACCAAAAAAGGTTTCTTTAGACGCCACCGAACATCAGGACCCATTTAACACATTGGTTATTTAATGAAGCATACACCAATATTAACATAATTTGTATTAAATATAAATAGTAATATTATTAGACACTAGCCAAACACAAACTGGAAGTTAACTGGAGTTCAGGCACACTCGCATCCGATGAAACGCTCTATATGAGAAATAATTTAAATATTGATATCTCATCTGTGATTCTTCTTTCTCATTTAACTTCTAAATTATAAAGTACAGTAATATTCCTGGATGTTTCACATTAGAGTTTGGTTTTAAATACTCTCTCGGATGATTTTGATTGCATGGAGAAACATTCAAACAGATTTTATTTACATCATCATGGATTGCAGGCAATAGAACAAATACCATGTCACAATTATTAATGTGTTTCATTTGTTTGATTTTGTGGCAGAAATGTTCTTGAAAGCTCTTTACAATATAAACACCTGCATGAAGTCTATGAAATGGTAAATCTGCCAGAAATACTGATGTGAAATCTAACTATGAAATGATCATAATGCAGTCCGACACGTCATGTCGCCCACTGCATGACTATACACAGAGTATTAAAGCGCAGTGGAGTCTGTGCAATATGAAACATGAATCACACATCTGTTAAGTTCCTGTTACACAGATGATCACATTATGCAGCTATTATAGCGGCCGGTGCATTACACTAATGGCTCGCTGCATTTTCCCAAATGACAGCACAGGAAGAGACCATTAGAAAAGAACCAAAGTCCAGTTTACTGTGTGCTGTTTCACCTCGGCCACCAGCACACCAGTGACACAAGACAATCCTTACAGCATTGCACAGGTGATTGATATGTGCAGAGCTGCAAATCTGTGATGCCAAAGAACAGCGTTAACCTTTTCCCCGGGTTCACTACTCAACTAACTGAGAAATACTGGACACACGCTTGTTCAAGGACAGTTTAAAATCACTAGCGTATGTGTCGCTGTAACCCGTCATCCTGCTTGATAGACGTGTTGGAGATACACGAGAGCTGTCTAGTTTTTCAGAGGTGTAAGAGTGGACTGTCACAAAGAAATGATCAGGTCATATTAACCTTTTGATTTTGCTTAGAACTATTACTATTTACCCTTTAAATCTCATTATTGTAATACAGAAAATCCTTTTGTATGGCTTTGTCCTACAACCTTGTTTTCTACTTTCTACATTGGCAGCAACGTAAATGTAATATCATAAGTGATTAATTTGTAATTATTTTTTTGAATTGACATTTATTATGTTTGATACAACAAATGTACATTAGGTTTTAATCACATTCATTGTTTTCGTGAGATTCACTCAGCAGAAACTTTACAGTTGACAATGTATTTACATTAGAAACGATGTATTACATATTTATTTGGGAGCGGCTGTGAATTTTTAATTCCTACTCTTGATCGCTGAGTGTTGCTTTATCCATAGATTTCACAGTGAATGTGCGTCACATCATCTTTTAAACAGTCAAAAAGTGGAAATGCTATTAAACAACATTTAATTTTTATATGAAGTCAAATTTATATGAAACCTAACTTCACTGTATTTTACAATATACAGCTTTTCTTTACTTTTGTCATAACTGTCTACTGTAATGTGTTCACTGTAAAGCTGTTTGGCAGCCCTGCAAAACTGTAAAAAGCGCTACAGATATTAATATGCATTTAATTGAATAATTAAATATACAAAATGGCTCCAGTACACACTATAGTGTAAACTCATTGTTATTGGCACGAGACGGTAATTTAAAAGAAACTACGGTCCATTTATAGTGTGACCAGGACAGAAGTAATCAATGAAATGAGATGAAGGGAGGGGTCTTACAGCAGGGTCTACGTTCCCATGAGACTTCATTCAAAGCTTAGATTAGTGGACGGCCGTTCACTAATGTGGCTTTTTACCTCATGGATAAAAAGGGTACAGTAACTAAACATAGACTGGGATACAAATCCCCGGACAGCACGGGTCATTTCCAGTAAAGAAGGGTGGGCATGAAGGTTACTCGCGGAGTGACAGCACACTCGGCTGCGGTAGCTACACCACTGTCCTTGAGTCACTTTAACGGATCATTTTGTGACCACCCGGGGGGCCAAAGGTCATTGTCGCCTCAATGAAACGACAAGCGTCTTTATCAGTGTTTTGTTTACATTTCACATATATCAACTGACTAACCGGACACTAGAAGTGCAGTCAAGAGTGTCTCCACACAAGGAAAGAAACTCTCAGATCACTTTGATGAGAATAGATGAGGCCATGGGCCGTATGTCACAAATAAATAACCACCCACAAAACAAATAATGAAACCAAGGTCACCGCTGCTGCCAGAACACCTGAATCAAGCATTACCATCACTGCTTCTCATTATCAACAATCACAAAAGAAATGTTTTGACTTTCTGCGTGATAGATCTAAAACAGTGGATCAATTCAAACAGCAAGTGTCTTTAATCAAAGTGCCGCCCTGTCAGCCATGACCAGACAACACAGAAGACAGTAGATCCCCAGAGAACGGACATCACTAATGGACAAATATGAAGGATGACTCCCTGTTCCTCATCATTAGACACATGTGTCATATGAGAGGATTACTAACACAGGCCTCATGCAAATAACTATAACATCACTGAGAATCAGCACACACGGCATTGTTTTCTTTGTTAAGAAAAAGACCTCTGTTTATCCAACCCAGCTCACAAACACACCTGGCCTGCAGCTCAGCATGATCTATGTTTGCCTACAATTAAATACACTCATTTTTTTAAATAAAATATAAATGTATTAAAATGCATCTGTTATTGGTCAAATGTGTACATGGTATTTTGTACATGGTACAAAAATGTTTTTTTTCCAGGCAATTCGAATAAATGATTATCTCTATGTAAATGATGTGCTTCAGGTCAAACATAGCCTTCTGTTTTTAAATATTCATATTTAAGAATTGTGTCATGTATAAATAACTATGAATAACATCACCGTTGAAATGAATTTTCAACTGTAAACTAATCAATCCAATGTTGATGATCAATGGTACATATTAGCAATAATTTACACTATTTTTTCAGTTCGTGGTGTTGATAGTTTTGTGGTTCGTATGAGCGTTTATTTCAACATTAGTTTCCTTTTTGTCAACATGAATGTTGCCTTTATCACTCTTCCTGTAGTGCAGTGCAGTTAAATAGTGTGAGCAATGGAAATAATGATGTCTGTTTTATTTCAGAATGTTCTCCAAGAGATTTCAGCACCTTGGACAAGAGCGCGCTGACTCCGCGCGCAGCTGGGGCGTTTTTACGTGCGCGCGCGGCGAACACCTTGAACAGCTCTCCGGAACCCTGCTGACCCTTCCGCATCACCGCGGGTGCTTCTATTGAATCGCGGAGGGCTTAACGCGCGTTAATAAAAGTTATCGAACTATGTTAACTTAACAAGCCGCCTTTAAACGCAGCGTGTGTCCAATCTTAAGAATCCAGATCGAAACCTCCACTGTCTCTGAAGACCAGACGCGTCGTTTCCAGCGAGCGCAGCGTTGACTTTGAGATGGAATGTCTGTTAGTTGCGTCTGAAAGCGACGCTTCGAAAAACGCTTCATACGCTTGTCCGCATCGACAATTAGAGGACTTAACGCGCGAACGCGACGCACACACCTGTTCACGCTCTTGTAAAAGCGCACACACACAACAGACATCGCGTCCGATCTGATACAATACTCGCGAGTTTAATAGGATTATATTCTTTATTAAAAAATGAGGAAATATTTCACTTTTAATGGCGTCGTTTAGATCACAAGGGTCTTAACGCGTTTATCTTTCCTATACTCCCCCACACACTCATAATAAAACATGATTCTGTTTTAAGAAATTCTGCAGTTTCTTAACCCTGTAAAACGCGTCTTCATTTGAGTTTATTTTAAACCTTTTCAAATGTATACGCGCAAAACAAATGACCCGAGATGCGCACCGGCGATTGCGCACAGTTATTAACTGTAATTGTGCGGTAAAGGTGCAACTTTCCTTCGTTTTGATTCAAGATTCAAAGAGTTTATTGTCATTCGCCCAGTGAGGAAACAAGTTTACCTGAGCAATGAAATTCTTACTTTGCTGTCCACAATGAATGCCAAGACAGTGCAAAGCTAAACACATAAACGGGCTACACAATCTATACACACAATGCAAGAAACATAGTTATAAAAACTAAACATAGACTATGTATATGATATATTTGATGTTTATTTATGTTCTAACAGAAGAACATCGAATGTTCAGTTAAAAGCCACGTAGAGACGATGAAAAACTATCTGGGTTACTTACATGTGAAACTTGTGTTCAGCTTTCTTACTTCACAGTTCACACATTTCCTCTGATCAACAGAAAGAGCCACAGTAAAGCCATCGTGAAAAATCCCCAGCAGTGGAAAAACAAGTGCGCATTTACTGTTCCAAGTTCAGTGAGAAGTGAATCCAGACGTTCATTAGACAGAAAACAGGATTTAATTCCCTCTTCACATCATGCTGAATGTCTGTGCCGTTGAATTCCCAATGACAGACATCACAGAGTCTCCGGCACATGAAGTTGTGGCTCTGTGGAAAAACAGAGCTCTGTGTCCTGTAGTGTTCATGTGTAGTCCAGCAGGGAGTCTGTGTGGAACACAGGTCTGAACTGATCTGAGAGCAGCAGTCAAACGTAACGCCTTCTTGTCGAACACCATCTGCTTAAAACTCCAAAAGTAAAAGCATGGCGTGTTTCAGATGTAAGCTGAAAGAACAGATTGCTTATGTTATGCATATTGCTTTTTAATATGCAGGGTTTTACATTTGTAAATGTGTGAATGATGTGGAATATGAACTCGTGTCCCCCTCTGTTGGTCAGAGAGAAGAGTGGCAGGACAGAAGTTCTTGGATCGCAGTAAAGGTTTAGTTCACCGTTTATTTTATTAACCCTTATTATAGTGGGAAAATGACGTAGCAGTTTAGCACAATACAGCCAAATAGCAACTGTGGATCGTTTTAGTTATATAACGTCATTTATGCGTAAAGAAGTTGATTACTAGGATAATAATGACTACAGAATTATGCAAGTGATTTTTTGCAAAGACTTAAACCATCGTAGGCCTACTACAAAACCATATTGAATATTTACCATGAGAATACAAAACGCATGCTACAAGAATGAAGTAAAACAAAGTTTTGAGTATTTTTTAATATTCATTTTATTGTCTTGTAAAGGTTTGTGAGCTTTAAGGAAATCAGATCTGCTCTTCATCGTTCGCTATATTTAATAATTCTATCCCTACCGGAGGTGGCTCGTGTCCCGAGCGCCGCGCCTCCACCAAGCGCGCAGGATGTGACGTCACGGCGTCAACATGCAAGATGGCGACGCATCACAGGCAGAATGCAGCGGGGCGCAGGAAAGTGCAGGTGGATATTTCACACTGATGTGTAGCTTGTGCGGTGTTTGTCACGTTTGTGTGGTGATGTGAGTGTTTAGACTTGAGTTCAGCGTGTGACGGACGGGCGTTTGTGCGCGCGGGTTTCAGTGTTCGTGCGGCGCTGAGGGAGCTCGAGGCCGGGCTGTGTTTAAATCTGACGTGCTGTCTCTATAGTGTGTTAATGTTAGGGGCGTCCCAAGTGCATGTCAGAGCAACAACAGCCGCAGTTTAGTGCATCATGAGTCAGGTGTCTCATAATGCTGCCTACTGAGTGTTCACTAGGGTTTAAGACTCGAGCATCTTTAACTATATGATGGGGATGCTCTCGCAAGCGCGGGACAATCATACATCCTTACATGAGCTTACATGACGTATGCAATCTAACACATAATATAGTCAATATTCGCACTGAACAAGTGATGACCAACTGCATAATGAATGAATGCATGCATTCCTGAACAGCTGCGTTCTTAACATGTATGAATCGCCCTACATAACATGACCATGAACATATAATGTCCAGTATGTACTGTATGCATGTATCATATATGAACATGTGAGGTTTGTTGATTGCATGTGTTTTAATAATTGGAAAATGTGTAATTCTACGATGTTCTTAACATTTGCTGATCCGTTTATGTAATGTTTTTTTAAACTTTTTGTTCAAATCGTGAGAATAATTGATGTATGTTTTGTAAGTAATAACAATAATAATAGTGCTGAAGTGTGTTGTTTTTTCTCCCATTGATTGTGTGTCGTGTGTCAGGTGTCATATGTGATCAGAGATGAAGTGGAGAAATATAATCGAAATGGAGTCAACGCGCTCCAGCTGGATCCGGCTCTTAACCGTCTCTTCACCGCCGGACGAGACTCCATCATCAGAATATGGAGCGTTAACCAGCACAAGGTAACCAGTGTGGATGTGTGCATTACAACTGTGCGTGCTTCCATAACGTCACAAATAGAAGACCACGCTCAATAAATACACGATTACATTATATTGTGAGTAATGTAGTTCACAGCTGGAACTGATGTCTATGGTCAGAGACATTAAAGTCCAGCCGCATGTAGATGATCTCAAGATAATATCAGCAAATCTCACACGGCCTGTTGTAGGATTTCAAGTTCAAAAAATGTGTTACAGCAGATTTCGACGTGGCTTATCTGATCCAGGGTTATTATTGTTAACTATTAAGAATACAAAAATGGCCTGAATATTTCTACAAAAACCTAAATGGTCTTAACGAGATACGGATAAAGTTTAGTCACTACAATTCTTAACTGGGAATTCATCAAAACTGAAATAAAACAATCTAAATATCAATATTAAATAAATGACAAAAGCACACAAAATAAAACAGCTGAACTAACATGTTAAAATAAAAGCTAATTAAATTGTGTAAATAATAGTCAAATAACGGAATTTGATCAGATTTTGTTGAGCAAGTTTCTGTGTGTGTTTTGCAGCAGGATCCGTACATCGCATCCATGGAGCATCACACAGACTGGGTGAATGACATCGTCCTCTGCTGTAATGGAAAAACATGTGAGTCCTGCTGCGCAATTGGGCAATTCCAGGATTATGTACGTGACATAAAAATGCTCAGAGAATGTATTTGTTACCAATATACTGAACCATTTGTTTGTATTTGACTAAACCCTTGTTGATTGTTGAGTGTAAATATCAGAAAAATGTCAGTCTATGAACAAATTTCCCATTTTAAAAAAGGGAATTAAACATGCGTTATGGATGTGACCCAAAAAGGACGTGTTTTTTGGGAGACGACAAACTTTGTAGGCTTTTTGTGAATTAAAATGCACAAACCTGAAGCAATAATACCCAACGAATGGAGAAGAGACCCCTCTTTATAGGACATAATATAGTTCCATTCATATAGTGTCCATTCATGAGGGATATGAACCGTTATGGATGTGACCATCTTGAGAATAGCATCTACATGACTAAAGAAAATCATGCAATAAAAATAAAACAAATGTTTGAAGAGAGACCTCACATAGGGATTTGAACCACTAAATGTTGACATCTGTGCTGTTTGCAAAGTAAAAATGTCATTTGTTCATGGAAACGGAATAGTCCATTTACATTCTCATAAAATGCATATCTATACAGATGTGTGTGTGTGTGTGTTGTGTTCCAGTGATATCAGCGTCCTCAGACACTACTGTGAAGGTTTGGAACGCACACAAGGGCTTCTGCATGTCAACGCTGAGAACACACAAGGTACTTTATCATGTCTGTGTGTCATTTCAAAGAAAAAAGGATGTCAAATGAATTCTTTAATTCATATCATGTGTTGCGAATCTAAAGATTTGTGTTCGGCTCGTGCAGGATTATGTGAAAGCGCTAGCGTATGCTAAAGATAAAGAGCTGGTGGCCTCCGCAGGGCTGGACCGTCAGATCTTCCTGTGGGATGTGAACACGCTCACGGCTCTGACCGCCTCTAATAACACGGTCACCAGTGAGTTACACTGAAAAAAACATCAAACTTCAGTTTGTGTGATGTGTTGATGTGTTGTAGACGTGTGTTTGTGTGCTTCAGCGTCGTCTCTCAGCGGGAACAAAGACTCCATCTATAGTTTGGCCATGAATCAGATGGGGACTGTTATCGTGTCTGGATCCACTGAAAAGGTTCGTCTTTGAGAAGTCGTTGTGTTGTCCTATAACACGTTTGACTTCAGAAAATCTGAATAAATGATTCTGTGATAAATGAAAGTATGAATGGTTTTCTTGCCGGTTGTGTCAGGTGCTAAGAGTTTGGGATCCACGGACCTGTGCCAAACTGATGAAGCTGAAGGGACACACGGACAATGTGAAATCCCTGCTGTTAAACAGAGACGGCACTCAGGTGTGCCATATGAATACAGTCACACTAGTTCAAAGCTGATGTGCATGCTTATGAATGTGTATTACATTCAAGTTCTGTGCTGATATATATATATTGCTTTGATGATGTGAGTCCGGAGTTCTGCATTTAGCTCTTGTGTGTGTTGCCTCAGTGTCTTTCAGGAAGTTCAGACGGGACCATTCGGCTCTGGTCACTGGGTCAGCAGAGGTGTATTGCCACGTACCGCGTTCACGATGAGGGCGTCTGGGCGCTGCAGGTCAACGAAGCCTTCACGCACGTCTACTCCGGAGGTCGTGACCGTAAGATATACTGCACAGACCTGCGCAACCCGGACATCCGTGTGCTCATATGTGAAGAGAAAGCACCCGTGTTGAAGGTGAGATGGAAAGACAAATGTTGAACGTGAAAGAATCTGCGTATTGAAAAATCACATATGTCTACAAGCTTTGTTCCAAAACATAGACGGCTGCCTTATAAGACCACACGAGTGTGTGCAACCTCATTTTAGATATAGATATATTCCAATCTGTATTTCTTATTGCAATGCATTCTGGGTTTTGCCGCATTTGATGGCGATGCTTTAAAATGCTGTCAACACAAGCAGCTCATTAGGTTTTGGAACGGAGCGGTAGCTGTAAATCAGACGATGACAAGCAGAAATCCAGGCGGCAGGTGCGCGGTGTAGCACGAGTATGAAGTAAGGTAAAGTTGCTGAAGTGTGAATGTGTGTTTGACCTCTTTCAGATGGAGTTGGACAGGTCGGCTGAACCACATTCTGCCATCTGGGTTTCCACCACCAAGTCTACAGTTAATAAATGGGTGAGTGCAGCTGTTGTCCGGCGTGATGCGAGCTGAAGCGTACACCTGCCCTGAATCTGTGCAGATGAGCCCTAAGTAGTCTGCAGGATCTTCGTTTTTACTTATGAGAAAAGATATATGTGCAAGCGCCTTCACTTATTTGATCAGTGTTGGTGTCAATCCATCGGTTTCAGGCAAGAAAGTGTTCTTTAGGATACTGTTGAAATATTCAATCTTGTTGCTACGATATGAAAACAAAAGAATTATAAAATGCATGACATTATGATGCATATCGGATCATTGGAACTTTAATATAACATGTACTTAGTTTTTTTCTGTTTATTGTGGTTTTATTGGTATATTGTATTAGCTTTTATTCTTTATAGTTGTAGTTTTCATGTTACATTTTTTTTCTATTTTGTTTATGGTGTCCTTTTTTTCATTTATTAATTGGCTATTTAGATACATTTTTAGTTTAGTCTTTATACATTTTCAATTAATTATTTTTTATCTCAATTCTTTTCAGTTATACATATTTCATGCAACATTGCTTATTTTCTTTTAGTATTAGTTTATGTTTTATTTCATTTAAATTAGTAAGGGATAATCCACAGCTAGCCGTGCGTTAAAACGTTTTAATGAGAATCGAGTATTCAAACAGACCATGGTATAAAAAGTTTTAGATAACAGTAATAATCCTATAGCACACCTGACAGTAGATGGAAATATATTTGCATAAATGATGTTGTTGTAATATTTCTCTGTTCTTCTTCAGTCTCTGAAGGGGATTCATAATTTCCGAGGGTCGGGGGATTATGACAATGACTGCAGTACTCCACTGACACCCCTGTACACACAGCCTGAGCAGGTTATTAAAGGTACACATGAGCATGTGTGTTATCTGAGTCCTGATGCTTTTACATATTTAAAGTCCCCGTAAATCGGAAGTTGCCATCGTTTTGACACATTTCCAAATGAAATGGAATTTCGAATGAGAAAAATAGTGGGCGTGGCTTTCATCTTTCTCTGCAATTTAATTGGATGTATAAAACAGCAAGTGCTTTTTGGAAAGGAACTTGGAGCAGACCGACAGTTGAAGGGGAGGAATTAAAGGTAACTTATGTTGTTTAAGATGGATTGTCATTACAGGAAGGAAGTGCATTTTCAGATTTTAACTGAAGAATGTGAAGGCACATGCATTTTAAAAAGAGAATGACACATAGTGAACTTAAAAAATATTTCATTATAAAAATAGGCATTGTAATTATTTGTACAGTCAGAGCACCTTTCGGAAAGGGAAACACACATTTAAGTTTTTATCAAGATTCAGGATGTTGAGATGTGTCTTTCTTTAGGTTACATCGGTGGTCACGTTCATGTCTTGTGTTGACCTTTAGGTGGAGCCAGTATAATTCAGTGCCACATTCTGAATGACAAGAGACACATTCTCACCAAAGACACCAATAACAACGTGGCATACTGGGACGTGCTGAAGGTAGACTGAGGTTTACACTCATCTCATGATGAAGATTTGGGTTCTCATGTCTGTTTTTCTGTGCAGGCGTGTAAAGTTGAAGACTTGGGCAAGACAGAGTTTGATGAAGAAGTCAAAAAAAGATTTAAGATGGTTTATGTGCCCAACTGGTTTTCTGTGGATCTCAAAACAGGCGTATGTCAAAGTCTTTGAGCTTCATAATAAAACATTTGTGAATTAAAACATCATTAAACGTTTGAGTATTAAATGTTTAGTTTTTTCGTCTTTGTGTATAATGTTTGATTGACAGATGCTGACTATAACATTAGATGAGAGCGACTGTTTCGCCGCCTGGGTTTCGGCTAAAGATGCAGGATTCACGAGTCCTGACGGATCAGACCCCAAACGTAAGATTAGATCAGACCCACACACAGAATGTGTTGAGGATGTAAATATACGATACAGATGAAGATGTGTTTGTTCTGTGGTGTGTTGCAGTGAATCTGGGCGGTCTGCTGCTTCAGGCTCTTCTGGAGTTTTGGCCGCGCACACACCTCAACCCAATGGATGAGGACACAGAACTGAATCATGCCAGCGGTAATATTCATATCATTCCTCCACTTTGATATTATCGGTAAATGTTTGTTTTTTTATCAATCCTGGACAACATGTTTGATGTGTGTTTAGTGAACGGCGAACACGAGAGCAGGACACAGAAAGGTAACGGATATTTCCAGGTACCAGCACACACGCCGGTCATCTTCGGTGAGGCAGGAGGCAGAACGTTATTCCGGTCTGTACCCTTCTGTTTAATCTCAGCTGTGTAGATTCAGTGGGATGACATAATGTGATGACGTCATCATTGTGTGTGTCTGCCGCAGGCTGTTGTGTCGTGATTCAGGAGGTGAGACTGAGTCCATGTTACTGAACGAGACCGTCCCGCAGTGGGTCATCGACATCACAGTGGACGTACGTTTATAAAAACACACTTTACATTCTTGATAATGTTGAAGAAGAACATAAATATAACTTCATTCTGTCTGTCTTACAGAAAAACATGCCCAAATTCAACAAAATCCCCTTCTACCTGCAGCCTCACTCATCATCTGGGGCAAAGACATTAAAGAAGTGCGTCTCAGTCCTGATTTTAACAATGGGTTAACATCACATGATCATGTTCACACAGCATTACACAATCAGAAATGATTGAGCGTGTGTGTGTGTGTTTGCACGCAGGGATCGGCTGTCGGCCAGTGATATGTTACAGGTGAGGAAGGTGATGGAACACGTGTATGAGAAGATCATTAATCTGGACAGCGAGTCACAGACGGGCGGATCGGCCGCAGAGAAACCCAGCGAGCAGAAGGAGGAGGAAGACGTCTCGGTTCTTGCAGAAGAGAAAATTGAGCTGCTCTGTCAAGATCAGGTAAAAAATCACCGGTTGTCATGACCATTATTTCAGTAAGCTTTTATCTGTATATTTTTAATTTCTAGCACTTTTTGCAATTTGCTTGTTTTGCTTTATTTCTGTTTTCATTGTTTATTTATTTCAAACGTTTTTCCGTTTCAAATCATATTTAAATGTAATTAATAGAAATCTAGTAGTTTTATTAAGAACTAATGTAAATAAATCATTATAACTAATATAGCTTTCCTGTAGCTCAGTGGTTAGGGCATGGCGTTAGTAACGTCAAGGTCATGGGTTCCATCACAGGAGATTGCACATATATACAAAAGTATAATAGATCTGAACGTAAATAGCTTAGGCTTAAATCGTCTGCCAAATGCATACATTTAAATGTAATAATAACTCTGGTGCACAATAATAAAATCCAAAACCTGGAGTCCCTAGCTAAAGCTGGCATAACATTCAGAAAGCTATTTTCAAATAGATATAATCGAAAGCAGAACAGCATCATTTCTGACCCACTAGTGGTACCCAATAAAATTGCAAAAGAATGTTCATAAGATTATAAACTATTGATGAGACAAACTGAGGCCATTGGCTGAGCTCAAACAAACGCATGTCACATGATCATCGACATACCAATGGATTCATATAAATAATCTGGTGTATCATATTCAGTTCTTCTTTAAGCAATGTATTATGGTGTTAACGTATTTCTCAATTACATAAACATGACTTCCAGTCGTCAATAAAACAATTTACAAACAGAAAAATATGTGTTCTCTACTCCTCTTGGAAGGTTTTGGACGCCAACATGGACCTGCGGACGGTGAAGCATTTCATCTGGAAAAGTGGAGGTGACCTGACGCTTCACTATCGGCAGAAGTCAACGTGAGATCGGCCCCCAGTGCTGTCGCCATGGAAACACCCAGCAGATCCATTCGTTACACTTCACATTCAAAGCACACGCTCACCTGCACTTCCTGGTTCTGTCTGATCCTCTTCCACACATGTACCGCTTCATCACGCATGTCCATCCAGATGGAAACGGGATGGTGGGCGAGAACACTGATGAACAGACGGGCGTCTCCCTGTTCTCTTGTTTTATTTCTGTGTATTTGTGTATGGAATATGCCACCTGAACGCTTTCCAGTAAGACGTTTGTTATTTTCATAGCGTGAACTCGATGGATGCCATACATTGGATGTGTCAGACTGCTTGATTCTTCTCCTCGTTTTACATTCCAGTGACGTGTTTGTTGCCAACGACATTGTGAAATCCTTCCCGCAGCATGCTGGGAAAATAGAAAGTCAAAAAGCGGAACATTGCGGTCTGGAACCCGAGCGTGCGTTTAGAAACGTTTAGATTTGCAGAACGCTTGAGAAAACTCTTCAGAGTGCTCCAAGAACGCCTTTTTTCCCACGATGCATCTATCACTGTGCTGTGATCATCAATGCATTCATTCTGTACATATATTGTAATTATTTTGTAGTTCAGGAGTTTTCTTTTTCTTTTTAAGAAAATGTACGGTATCTTCAACACGGTGCTGTTTCATGTCAAACATGACTGACGGAGGAGAAAGTGCTAAATAGAGACGTAGAGTTTCTTTAAAGAAATAATTCACCAAAATGAATCTGTTTTAGGTGAACTATTCCATGAAATGTTTCTAATTCATTTAGCTTCTGTGAGGAATGATGTGGAAGGTCAAACGTCGCCGGAGGGCAAAACTCAGTTCATGTGTTTTAATTTATGCAAAGGAAAGCTGTGTTCTACAAACGTTTGTCAATCATGAGAAGATTTGCACAGTATAGCGACATGTATTCATGTATATAATCAGACTTTAGTTTAAAGATAAGCCCATAATGATAGTTCTACAAATGAGAACCCTATTGAAACTAAGACTAAAGAGATCTTGAGAAGGTTTTCAATTGTCCATGACTTCTGTATTTATGCTTCCTGTGTTGATTGTAATTATATGCAGTATATTTTGGGTAAATAACAGCTTAATAAATTAACCATTAATAAACTAGTTAGAATACAGTAAATTATTTTATTCAGAGTCGTGACAGACAGACAGATGTCACTGAAATCACACCGTATGTGACATTGACTTTGTGTTTCAGGAACGTGAAGCATATCCTGGACAACAAGTGTTTGTTATTTCTCATTTCTGTCTTCTGATGTCTTCCTGCATTCAAGATCTTTTCTTTATCATCAGATCGTATATAAAAGAGCTTCAGGTGTCAGGGTGTCACCTGCTAGATTTCATCTTTAACTATTTTACATTTTTGTAATTCGTGCAGTTTTAATTAGCTAGTAAAGGCTAATTTATTTTTTAAACTGAAAATAAGAAATATTGACCTACAGTACCTGTACTTTACACTTTCATTTCATTAGCTTTCAATTTGAAATGCCATCAAAAGGTTAATGGTTTCAATTTACATTTACGCATTTGGCAGACGCTTTTATCCAAAGCGACTTACATTGCATTGTATTATACGAAGCTCCGACGCAGTGATTCACAGCTCACATTTATTGAACAGTGGATTATTTGATCCCAGGAATGTTCTTTGACTGACAGCTGAAATACATTGAAACCATGCTTACATGGATGATATCATTATTTAAAGTGCATTGGTATAAAGCCGTAGACATTAACTGTTCAAGTATTTATTTGATTTTAAGTTAATGCCGCAGGTCACCTGTGACTGTTCTCTGTATGTATCTTCTGTATATTCATCATTTTCAGAAGCAGAAACAAGTGTTTGCGTTTGCATACATCATCATGTGACAGGTAAGTGTTGAGTGGATTCTCTCTTACTGGAATGAAGATGTGGAGTTATGATTCAATAATACTTATAAAATATAAACATATCAGACAGCACTTCAGCAGTATGGCTTTATATTCGAACGTGTGTGTGTGTATATACTGTACATGTAAGATTTTTATGCATTTTGCTGCATTCATTGAGTTGTTTAAGCAACATTCATGTCAAAAGTCTTTAGAGTCCATCCTGAGAGATCACAAATATAATGTTCAGATGTACTGATGGCCGTGAAATCTCATTGAACCTTTACACATTATACTTTGCAAGAAATGATGCTTATTTTTAAGATTCATGACATGTGCATGATATTTTTGGTCTTTATGCCGAGAGAAACTGCACATTCTGCATGACGTTTAGAATTTCAAGCAACAAAAACCACATTCGATAAAGAAGGATTGTGTTCGACAGTCACACTTCATCTAACTGAAGGAATACTGCATTAACTTCTAAATAATCAATATAAGTAAATAGTTTCAATTTACATTTACGCACATTTGGCAGACGCTTTTATCCAAAGGGACTTACATTGCATTGTATTATACAATTGTTTCTGACTATTTGCAATCCCTAATTTAGTTGCTTGATTTATTCATATGTAATCTTAATTATTTCTATGAAGCAGAAGGTGTGACGTTGTGTTTAATTTTGGCTTGATGTCACTGAGGAAATGTTTTCGTCTCATCACACTTTACTTCCGTATTTAAAGTCGCAGGTCCTTCTTCAACACTGAGGATCCCAGAGTCATTCTTCTGGACGTCTGCTGTGACTGTGATGTTTTCAGAGCCGCCTTTATGAGAAAACATGTCAACAATTGAAACATGAAGAATAAGGTCATTTATTGTTTTTTAAAGCCTTCCGATACTTACTGATGATGACAGATACATCAACACCGCTGTAGACTCCTGCATCATCATCATCATCATCATTCCTTACTATGAAAGAGGAGTGTGGAAGGCATGAAAGATCCACAGATGTCGTCTCAAACACGTCTGTGATAGATGTTTAACAATATTGAATCCCTTCTTAAAAATTGCGATTACAGACATTTTTTTACTCACCAAAAGCTTTCTCATACTGTCTCTCTAATGGTGTTGAAACTTGAAAGGTGCTCTTATGCCCAGAAGCGTCTGCTGTTACATCACAGCCCTCTAAAAATGTCTGGAATCAAATTCATGAATTCAACTCTGAATGTCGAGAATGTTTTGAAAGGTTTATTCAGATGATTCCTTGACATACTGACTTCAGCACTGTGGGTTTCTGATGTTGGATAGGTGTCGTGTTGTTGTTTGGATGCGAGCGATCGTGTGGGGATGCGATGCAGGTAGCCGAACCCAATGCCACAACCAAGACTAAACAGAACACGAGTAAGCAAAAAACAATATGTTCTTAACCACGCTGTCTACTGTAACTCCGGTGTGCTTTGTATTACTTGTAAGATGATAAAGAAAAAAGGTGTTTAATCGGCCCGTGCGTACCTACCTTCCCTCACCGCCCCACGCTCCATTAGGAGTGATGTGAACCTCCCTGCAGTCGTCTCTCTCTGTGTTATACACCAGAAGCTTCAATGCTTTCCCCTCTGACGCCTCTATCAGCGTAAAGAAATCCTCCGACTGTGGGCGAGAACATTCACAGCGTGTGTATCACAGTAGGACATCGTTGTGTATTCACAGAATGTGATGTAGAAATCTTACCGCCTGCAGCACCTGATCCGCACCAACAATATAATCTGAATACGGCTTCAGTCCAGCCAGAGCGGCCGGTGAATTGGGCTCCACATCCTAAAACACATTCAACACCAAACTGATTCAAAACATTTTGAGCTGAACTATTCCTTGAAGTCTTGTAGGAATCATATCAGGTTTTGTTATAAGCAGCTTGTCATTGATCCACAATCTGCAATAAACAGACTTTGTGTTAAATGATCAAACTGCAAAACACAATCGTTTCTTAAAAGTGGACGTCTGTACTCTGCTGTATTTGTAGGAATGCATTGATTGGGCAAAACATGACCTCACCAAAACATGCCAGACGTTGTGATTGGCCCCATGAAAGGTGCAGAATCGAACACTGGCGCCCAGTAACCCCTGACCCCCCCACATGTTACTGGGGATGACCTCCAGCTCTCTGATCTTCATCACTTTACTGCTGTACACCTCCATCTTCACAGGCTTCTCGATGTTTGCCTTCAGAAGGTCTTTCAGCGTACTGTTGTCTTTATTCTGACAACACACACAAGCTCTCACGTTCAATACCAGACGATCATAGAAGCAGTGAGCATCTTCTTCATCACTTCAGATTTCTGGATGTCCTTCATCATCTTCAGTTTATCATTATGCTGATAAATGTATAAATGTGTATGAAACTGACCAGCCGTGTGTGTCCAACAGACAGAATGAAGTCAAAGAAGGTCTCCAGTCCGGCTCTCTGAGCTGGTGAATTCTCCTGAATCTGACAAATGAAATGATTGATTTCAAAACAGAGACATGACACAGAAAGGTCAGACATGCACGTTTCCCAGCCTCCGAAAACAGTGACTTCATTTTCCATAAGCTGATGTCCACTCGAAACTACAGGACATGCGTGTTTCACGCCTTTTATTATTATTGTTCAATCAAATGGTAAAGATGATGAAATGTGTGATGAAATGTTGTATTTACCCCGTGCACGTGATAGCCGCCCTCTGCAGTAAACAGGCTCTGAATCAAACCCATCGTGAATCTGCAGTCTGCCGGTAACGAGCGCCAATCATACTGCAGCGCTAGATCAGATCATGAATATTCATTAACGCGTGCCGACGTCACCAGGAGCGTACTGTACGTGTAGAATGAATATGAGCTTGCCCGTCAACCAATGACTGACGGTACGTGTTTTTAGTGCTTTATTTCGTTTGATCGTTGTAAACATTTTCAGCAAAAATTGCAACGTAATACAAATAAATAACAACAACAAAAAACGTGTGTGTTTTTCTGTGAACAGACATGACTAATCGATTGAGCAGTTACGTGAGATGACTGTGATCGATTATCATCCCTGTGCAGGTGTAACCACGGTCGCTTAGCAACGGCTGAACTCCGTTATTTAAAGACACAGGTGGGGCTGTTTGATGTTTTCTCATAAGATTAAAAAACATGGCAGAAAACGACGAAACGTGTTTGGTGAGGAAGATGTCGATTTACTTCATGTTATTACAATAATTATTTAAACTTTGAACAGTATTAAATGAAAGCAGATGATGTTTAAATAACTGTTGTTTGTTTAATAAACAGCCCTTAATTATATTTTATATGAGAGAGAAGTACTTCAGACATGCTATAAAAACAGCGGAGAAATATTTACAACTGTACCACAATGATCCTGTGCTCCGGTTTATCAAAGCTGTTGGATCTCTGATGGAAGGTAACGTGTGATTTATTTTTATATGCGATTTATAGTCATGACAGCGTTGTGAACCCTTTATGATAACAACTGTATGTCATGATGATTCTATTTACGGTGATAATACTGTCTGAGAGTGATGATGATGATGATGGCCGGTGTCCGTCACAGGTGACACACAGGAGGCGATGAGAGATCTCATTCATCTGAAGGATCAGTCTCACCTCTCACTGTGTTCAACTATAGCTCTCATTAACGCTCACAGACGCCGTGAGACTCTCGGTAACACCCGTCTCCTGTAAACACACTGAATGATGAAAGGGTTCTCGCAGAAAATTACAGAATGTTCTGTTTTCAGATGAAGAGGCGTTGAATGCGTTGACCTCTGACCTGAAGCTGTCGGGCTCAACAGCAGGTGTCGGGGCGCTGTATTACGCAGCTCTGCTTTACTGGATCCTCGACCGGAACGTCAAAGCTAGAATCTGCATCAGCAAAATGCTGAAGCTGTCAGATAAATCCCCACAGGTTTGTGTGACTGATGAATGAAGAAGAAGCCGTGATGAATCCACTATTAAACATGGAGGTTTTGTTGTGATCCACTTTTTTAGGGGCTTGTTCTCAAGGGCTGGATTATATTGACCTCTGAGGTGACGGAGAACAAACCTCAGGCCATCCGTTACTTCGACTCTGAGAATGTGTTCGGGCTCATGGGAAAGGTGCGAGATGTTTCATTTCGGTACAGAAACTCTTCATGAACCTCAGGGAGACCGAAATGTTTCTTCCACACAGGTTGAGTTTCTCATGGCGGAACAGAAGCAGCCGTGCGCTCTTGATATTGTGAATCAGATCATAGTTTCTCATCCAGATTTCATCCCAGCGCTCAGTCTGAAGATGAAGATCTTTATGTCTCTGCGTGACTGGGAACAAACAGAAGAGCTCGCTCGCAGGTAATCCGAATCATATACACCTGTTAAACTTGAATGAGATCATTTTAGACGCGATTCACTGCTTTCATTTGAAATGAGCAGAATTCTGGAGAGAGATGAACACGATTTAAAAGCTCTTCAGATGATGGCTGTCATTGCTGTTTCTAAAGATGGAGATATGGGGCTGGTAATTCTGTTTTCATTCTAACTCATGATTTACCATAGATAACGAAAAAAATTCATACAGATAATTTATTCCCCTCGTGTGTTTATAAATGTGTATGTGAATCTGTGGAACACAACAGAAGATATTTAGAGAAACGTCTCAGTGGTTTTGTGTTCATAAGATGAAAGTCAATGGAGTTCAGTGATGTTTGACATTCAACATTCTTCATAATGTCTTCTGTTGTGTTCTGAAGAAACAAACAAACTCCTACAGGTTTGACACATGAGGATGAATAAATAAATGATGACAGAATTTTGTATTCTTTTCTTTGATTGAACATTAATCTTTTGTATATTTCAGGTAAAAAAGCATCTTCAGTCTATAATACATGCGGTTGAGATCGCTGAACCCAATAACAGCAGTCTACATATAGAGATTGCGGCACCCATCAGCAGACTGGTCTGAATTAAACTCAAACACTTCATTTCTTCACTTGTTATTCACATTTCTGTTTTCTAAATTAGTTTGTTAGAGAGGAGACGGTCCTCACTGGAGGCTGTCTGTATTCCTGAGTGTGTGTTTCTATGACACTTTCTGACCTTGGGTTGTGTCTGAGTTCTTTTATTTGGCCGGCTGTCGTTTAAAGCAGTGTGTTCTGTCACGCATTTACTCTTTACAACGGTATGAGGATTTCACATGAATCTGTTCTCAATCGCAGTGTGGACACAACGCAGAGATCCTGCAGATGTTGACAGCATTCATGCGACGGGTTTCATCACGGTCGCCTGCGGCGTCTGATGTCATGTGTGAGCTCGGATATCTGCTCGCGCTCCAAAACATGTATAAAGAAGCTCATGAATGTTATTCCACAGCTCTGAAGACAGATGATGAATCTCTAACAGCTTTAGTCGGTACAGAATCTCTTCACATATATCTTCATCAGGGTTAATCTTACAAAAAACATCACGTTGCATTTAACAGTTTTAAGAAAATGACGTGCATGGCACATACAATGCAAAAAGTACTATGCACATTATGTATATTTATATGTTTATATAGGTATCTGTAGCAAATAATATTAAAAATGAAAAATGCAGTGCATTTGTTAATGAAAACTAAATAAATGTGTAGGTTTTTGACAGGCATGTTAAATGTTGTTTTAAAGGACAGATCAGATGTTTACAGATGTGCGATCAGCTGGAGGAAGCCACCCAACAGCTCAACGCCTTTGGTGAAGTACAGGAGTCTTTGGGAAATATTGCGGTAAAAATCTGCAGATTCTGTGTAACGCTGCAGTGTAATGTTGCTGGGATGTGTGGATATGTCATACGTTGTGTTTGACAGGAAGTGCTTCTGCTGAAGGCAGTCTCGGTGAGAAAGCAGCGAGGGGATGAGGAGACGGTGGTCCAGCTTCTGAAGGATGCTACAGAGCTTCATTTCTCTGCTCTCCGTGGCCTCAGTTACGGTGTCGAATATTTAAGGATTCTGGATGTAAATTTCCTGCTTCAGATAGTTCAGATGCACATGGAGCTAAATCAGGTTTCCCCACCCTATAACATTGACCTCAAACCATACGGTTTGGTTTCTGTTGCTGGCATATTAAGTAAATGTAAAGCTTTTTTTCACATTTAATTTTCTCCAAAAAATGTAAGACTTGATTTCATTCATTGGGAATGAGTGACACCCGCAGCACCTGGGCTTTAATCCCAGTTTTAATAAACTGTTACAGGATCTTGATCCAGGGGTCCCGGGACAAACTCAAGCGCATTGGCTGAAGAACTCAAGTATGATTTTAGAGACGATCATCAGAGCTGCTCCGGGGATATCAGTGAGCTGTTATCATATGGCATACGTCAAATTTCTCCAAGGCAAGTGTGAAAGTCATGTAAAGAAAAGGAAGGAGAGAGAGAGAGTGAGAGAGAGAGAGAGAGAGAGAATGAGAGCGAGAAGGAAAGAGGGAAGGAGAGAGAGAGAGAGAGAGAGAGAGAGAGAGAGAAGGAGAGAGAGAGAGAGAGAGAGAAGGAGAGAGAGAGAGAGAGAGAAGGAGAGAGAGAGAAGGAGAGAGAGAGAAGGAGAGAGAGAGAAGGAGAGAGAGAGAAGGAGAGAGAGAGAAGGAGAGAGAGAGAAGGAGAGAGAGAGAAGGAGAGAGAGAGAGAGAGAGAGAAGGAGAGAGAGAGAGAGAGAGAGAGAAGGAGAGAGAGAGAGAGAGAGAAGGAGAGAGAGAGAGAGAGAGAAGGAGAGAGAGAGAGAGAGAGAAGGAGAGAGAGAGAGAGAGAGAAGGAGAGAGAGAGAAGGAGAGAGAGAGAAGGAGAGAGAGAGAGAGAAGGAGAGGAAGAGAACAGGAAAGAGAGAAAGAAATAATGAAAGATAGATCAAAGTGAAGAAACAAAGAAAGAAGGAAAAAAGAAAGAAAGAAATCCTGAAAGAAGCCTGAGGTGTGTTTGGGTGTGCAGGTGATGACAGAGCAGCTCAGCATCTGTTGGATGTGTGTGTGGAGAGAGAGATGAAGACGGTGGAGGTTTATCTTCTTCAGGCTCGTCTGCAGCTGCACACTGGACATCACAGCACATCTCTCAACTCTCTGGAATCTGCTGTTAGCATCAATCTCCATGTAAACATGTTAAAGCATCCGCACAGCAGTTACAGCCTTCTACAGATCAGTGCAGTTTAGACCTCACATCATGGGTCCTGTTCATCTGTTTTTGTGTTTGTTTGTTTGTTTGCAGATCAGAGATCAGATTCAGTTCAATCTGATCAAAGCCCGAGCTCTTGTGAGGTCTGGAGATCTCAAGAGCGCCATCCAGTGTCTGAACATCACAATGAACACGCCAGGTGTCCGTCAGCCTTCAGAGGCTTCACAGTCTTCAGTCTCTATCAGAGAAAGAGCTTCTGTTTATCTGGAGCTCACGGAGGCGTTGAGACTCAACGGTGAACAGGTGCAGTGTGTGTCTCTCTCTGGTTTGATCGTGTTTTAAAGAGATTTAATGTGACCATCATTTAGGTTTGATTCA
Source organism: Barbatula barbatula (assembly GCF_947034865.1). NCBI lineage: Eukaryota > Metazoa > Chordata > Actinopteri > Cypriniformes > Nemacheilidae > Barbatula > Barbatula barbatula. The sequence goes on from NC_136786.1 coordinate 1,009,016, forward strand.
TTTTCAGATCTTTATTTCTACATTTTAGTAAACCAGTTTGGTTCTCATGTGTTCAAGATGTTTTGTCTTTTATTAGCATGAGGCCGCTAAGGTTCTGCAAGACGCTATTCTGCGTTTTAAAGGAACCTCAGAAGAAACACGTGTCACACTGGTCAGTGTTGATCTGGCACTGATGAGAAATGATACGGACGCCGCTGTGGTCATTCTTCAGAATATTCTGCCTCATGAGTCCACGTACATTCAGGCCAGAGAGAAAATGGCTCACATTTACTTAAAGAGAAAAAGCAACAAGCATTACATTGCATGTTACAGGTGAGAATGACATCACATCTGTTTGAATCAACAACACCTCGTTTAAAGCAGCTTTCTGTGAAGTTTATGAGTTAATGAAAGTTACATTTGACTTTGGGTTTTAAATATATATATATATATAAAGAATACAAAATTAGTATAAAAAATATCAACTATATTTTAACCATTTAAAAGTAAGAAACCCTTCATGAAGCCAATTTCTGGGCAATGTTTCAACCCAACCAGAAATATACATCATGGTCTTATTTCTGGTGACCATCACCCAACAAACCAAATGTGGGGCGCACATCCGTTTTTGTGGGACACCACTGAAAGGTGGCATAACTGTAATATAATAACGGCATGAAAACATTTTTATATATATATTTCTACCTTTAAGGTCATAAAAATATTTATTTATTTAATCCATTCCAACTACAACATAATTAAAGAATACTGTAGATCAAATGTCATATAACATCAAATATTTTAATGGAGATTTCAAATTTAATGTCCCTGGGAAGTTGTGATCGTTTTAAATTCAGTATTGTGAAGCATTTCTAAGGGAAAATACATTTCATCTTTCTCTGTGATTTAATTTTAATGTATAAAACAGCTGCTGTATTTTGAAATGGAACCGGCAGCAGACTGACAGTTGAAGGGGAGGAGTTAACGGATGCTCCGCCCAAGACGTCTTACATACATCATCTATGATGGATTTGATAGCTTCACAGTTTAATATCCATCTTAATGTTTCAGAGAAATAAGAGAGCAGCATCCGGGAGCTCAAAGCAGTGTCCTGCTGGCTGATGCCCTTATGAACATACAGCAGGTGATGTATATTCACGGTTTCAGATTTATCATTTCATTCAAGACTGTTCAGATATTCTGTTCTTACAGCCAGAGGAAGCGCTTAACATCTACCAGGAAGTAGAGAGGACGTCACCTGAAGACACTGCCTTAGCCATGAAAACCGGCCATGCGTTTGTTAAAGCTCATGAATATGACAAGGTGAGACACTGGATTACATCAATCTCATTAACCTTTGACTTTTCCTCCTGTCTTATGAAAATGATCCTTTGTTTTATTATAGTTAAAGTAAAGTAACCATACTTTCGAGCTAATTTGTTATCTTGAGTTTTACAACGAATTCCATGATTTCATTGGAGTAGATACTGTATGGCGTGATTTACAGTGCATGTATGATGTGGTGTGTGATTTACTTCAGGCTGTGAGCTGTTATGAACGGGCTCTGAAGGCGCACCAGCAGGACTGTGTGTTGAGTTTGGAGCTGGCTGACCTTCTCTTTAAACTTCAGGAGTTTGAGAAAGCTCAGCGGCTCCTCCAGAAAGCATTGGAACATGAACACAGTACAGAATTTGTATTTTTGAAGAGGTAGAAAGAGGAATTATGGCTTTCTAAATGTTCTTGTTTTTGCTCTTGCAGCTTCTTCATTGGATGTCATGATGAATGACGTGAAGATGTTAAGAGTGTTAGTGAAAGTTCTGCGTGTCATGGACGAGTCGGCTCTGGACGCTGTGCAGAAGGTCTGTGAGCTTTTCCAAAAACATATCTAAGCAAAACCTCTCACATGTTCTCCAGGGTTCTTCTTCTTGTGTCAGGCCCGTGATCTCCAGCAGAAGATTGTGAACAGGCTTAGAAATGAGCAGCCTGCACAGTTAGGAGATCAGATAAAGCTGTTGGCAGACATCTGTTGTGACTGCGCTCATGAGTTTCATCTCAGACCCGACCTGGAGATGGCCAGACATCACTTTAGAGACGCTTTAAACTACAGTCCTGACAACGAAGAGGTCAGGAGATTCCTGCAGATCTCTCGTCATACATGAAGCAAAGGTTTGATCACATCTGTGTGTGTGTGTGTGTGTGTGTGCAGATCATCCTTCATCTCGCTCGCTTATATTATGAGCATCAAAAACTGGATCATTGTGAAGAAATGTGTCGTCAGGCTCTGAAACTTCATCAACATCACGCAGATGCATCAATGGTGTGAAGTATATGATGTTTATTAAATAATTAAAAAAGCAAAGCGAAGCGATGCACACACAAAGAACCACTGTTATAAAGTATGAATGATTTTTTGTCTGTATGATTTCATCCTCAGTTGTTGGCTGACACTTTGTTTTGGAAGAATCAAAAGGAGGAAGCAATCCAAATATACGCTGACATTATGGAGCGATATCCAGGTGTGACGTCCTCCATCCCTCAACATATAACATTTGATATTCATGCAAGCCGCTTGACTACAGTTGTATAGTTTAACTACGAAGTCAGCTGACTCTCAAGTGTTCACAGACCGGCTTTGACTGTTTCAATACGGTTGTTAAGTGGTGATGTAAGGAATACCGATCCCGGGTCCTAAATTCTATTCTGGTTTTCCACTAGTTTTTGAGCTCCCCATGAGCGCATATATATATATATATATATATATGTATAGCATCTTATTGAGTGTTTGGACCCGTAATAAGTATATGCCCTTCAATATATGGTGGTGCATGACGTCAGGCTTAACAAGCGGATATGGTGGAAGACTTCGGGTTGAAGTGGGAATTATCGTGAAGGTAGCAAAAGCAAACAATAGAAACAGCTGCTGATGTTGCATCTGTGTGTATGACACACTGTAATGCCGGTTACAGAATATTTCAGTATCTAGAATGTTTCAAATGTAATAAGCACACAGTTTATTGTGATTAAATGACTAAAGATGATATTTTAAATCTCTGTTTTTCATCAGACAACTTTCATGTGATGGTGAAGTTTCTGCATGTTCTGCACAGACTGGGGAATCTTGATGCTGTGCCGTCTGTTTTTAAAGCGTGTGAAACTTTCTGTCCGCTGTCGGTTAGAGAAGCTGCTTATAAGTACTGCCAAGGTCTTTATTTCTGGTCAGTATCAAACATGCAAAACCCGTTTTAACACATCATTTCTGACACAACTGTGAATCTTTTATTCTTTAGAAAAACTAGATCCATGAAGCATATTTGTCACGAATTGAGCCGTGAACAAATGTAAATGTCTCATAAAGAGCTTCACATGTTTCCAAAAGTCCTTACATGATTTTATGTTAGCCTTATGTGTGTGTTTTGTATTATTTGAAAGTTGTGACATCAGGGGCCCTTCCATACAAACTTACAGACTGAACATGTATTTCATGTGGTTTTAATATTGTTCATGTGACACCGAGTTGTTGTTGTTCTCAGGTACGTGTATGAGGTGAAAGAGGCTCTGGTTCATCTGAACAAGGCCAGAGGAGATTGTGAATGGGGAGAGAGAGCCGTAGAGCTGATGGTTCAAATCTGTCTCAACCCTGACAAGGATGTTTTTGGAGCAGAAGTGCTTGATAAAAGACAAACAGACGTGAGGTGAGTTTGGAAATATAGGGAACTGGCCAACGCTCACTGAGAAGCTTCTATCCTTCAGATAGGAGGCCAGCCACTGCAACACGACCCCCTGTATACCCACCACCTTTACCAGCCTATTTAACAAAATGCTATGGTCGATTGTATCGAAAGCAGCGCTTAAGTCCAATAAGACAAGCACCCCACATGAACCAGTATCGAGAAGTTGCAACAGATCATTACTGACCTTCATTAATGCCATTTCTGTACTGTGCAGCGATCTTAAACCCGAAATTAAACATATCCAATGTATTAGACACGTTTCGAGATAAAAGGTAGCTTCAAAATAGGTCTAAAATGATTGAGAATAGAGGGTCAAGATAAGCGCTAGAGGTCAAGATAATAAGCGCTATTTTAATTAATTTTGCATAAATCAAAACACATTTCGTAAATCACTAATCAAATATAGAATATCTCCTATATTAGCTACAATATTTTAGTGAATTCACTCTTGGTTGTCTCTCCCGAAACTGTCATATACGTTTAAAAATGCATTAACCAGGATCTTCCTAATATTTTGTTACTTGTTGCGTGAATAAATGAATGGTTTTGTCTACATCATGTAGATGAAATTCTGGTGCAGTTTGGGTCAGATACGGAATTAAATGAGGTATGTTTTCAGATGTCGGGTTCGGGTGTTCTTTTAATTACTGCGGGTCTATCAAACAGGACCCGTGCAGGAGTCTTACGCAGAGTCGCTGATGGAGAAAGTCGCGCCAAGTTCGTTCACTGCAATGGAACGGTATTTTCACAGAATTTCCAAGGAGGCACAGAGATTATATATATAAGCGGGGAGAGGGAGTGAACAGTTCAGTTTGTGCAAATCCAACGATGAATAACGCAGAGTCATGATTACACAAATGTAATGTCCAAAACCCAAAGCAGCAACTAAGATATGGCTGAGTGCCTAAAGAAAATTGTGACATACCAAGGCCTCATAAAATCTCCACATCCAAGCATAAGCCTTGAAGATCTTAATGTCCACGTGTGTCAACACGGCAGTACCTAAGCCCACAATGCAGCTTCCCGCCAAGCGTAATCAGTCCCAAGTCTACGTAAGTCCAAACCATCCGACCCCGATAGCAGGTAGTGAGCTTCACCCAAATCCGATCGATGTTTCAATGGATGGAGTTATGTAGGCAGGTGGCAGGTTGTTCAGCTCTCCCCACACGCAACAATAGGCCATCCAGTCAGGGGCAATCAATCCCGGACCGTCGCCAGTCTGTCCAAGCATCGAGCCACGCCTGAGGCAAGCCGGCGACTCATCAGGTGAGAAGGTGCAAGGAGTTTCACCCACTTCGAGCCACAGCGTTAGTAGATGAAAGACACACAAACTCTCACCACAGCCGGCACCAGACACCTAGCCACGGGTCATCTATCCAAAGTTCATCCACGTGTGACCAAACGTCGAGCAGATGAATCACCCAGAGAGATAGCTCCAAACTTTCAATACCGCATAAAACAGAAGTAAAAACAAGACAATACTAGTAAAGAATTAAAAGATTAAACCGGGAGCGGCGGCTGTCCGACACTCAAACAGGAAAAGCGCATTCAATGTGATCGCACCCTTACTTGGCTCAACTTGTCTATGTCTCTTTAGACTGGGATACCGAGCACAGCCGCTAGATGGCAGTGTACCGTACGGTCTCTTTAAACGCGATTTATTTGTTTTTGGGAGCTTTGGGTTTTAGGGTAAGTGGTGGTATGATTTCACAGAACCATAAACTCTTTTGTATTGTCATAGAATGAAGGAATAGTTTTGAGATATAAGATGTTGAAACATGAGAAGATGAGATCTGATTGTTTGTAGTAAGTCAGAGAATCAGACGGGAATCAGCACAGCTCAGAATCTGCTGAGGATGTTCCGCACTCGATCCAGATCTGAAGAGCAGAAAGTCCGACTGCTTCAGAATCTGTGTCTGATTTACAGTAAAGAGTCCATACAGATGGAGAGAGCCGTGCTGGATCTCACAGACATGCTGTCCAAGAACGTAAGCCTGCCGGATGTGTCCCATCTGTTTTATGTTCAATGCCGTGTGAATGACCAGATCAGTGTTTCAGCTCGTGTCTGTAGGTGATGATGGAGGGATGTTTGCTCGCGGCAGCTCAGGGTTTGCTTCAGCTAAAGCAGATCCCCAGAGCCAGAAACTTTCTCAAACGTCTCACTAAGATGAATTGGAACGACTCTAATTCAGATTACCTGGAGAACGCCTCTCTGCTCATGGCTGATATTTATATAAAGATGGGAAAATACTCGCAGGTGGACAAACTACTGCAAACGTCCATACGACACAATAAGGTCTGATGGTGTTTCTGAACAAAATGTATCTGGACTCTGAATGTTGAATGATCTTGATTTGTTTCTTTAGTCGTGCAGTAAAGCGTACGAGTATCAAGGCTTTATGATGGAGAATGAGCAGAGATATACAGATGCGTCGCTGCAGTATGAACTGGCCTGGAAATACACCAGCATGATGGATCCTGCCATCGGTGAGAACTTCTCATCATTCCTGTGTCAATTCAAACTGTTTCTTATATTTTTTATCTTTTTATGCTGATTTTTGCTGCTAAATGTAAATGTAAATGATGGTTTTGAATGTGTTTGCAGGGTTTCGTCTCGCCTTTAATTGTCTGAAGTGTAAGAATTACACACGGGCTGTTGATGTTTGTCGTCAGGTTTGTGACAATATAAAGATGCTTCACTGATCACTCTGTGTATTAGAGAATTGTTCTGTCATAATGATCTGTGTGATCGATGTTTACAGTTTTTCAGAATTTCATAGATTATTGCTTTATATTGTGACCCTTCTAAATCTTTTTCTTGTCACATTTCAGAAACTGTTCATGTAGAGCAGTTCAACTTTCTAGTTTTGATCATGTGCTTCTCTGTAGGTGATGCAGAGTTTTCCGGACTATCCTCAGATTCAGGATGAGATTCTGACCCGAGCTCAGACGTCTCCTCCGTCCGTGAGCTGTACTCATGGGGTCTCTGTTCTCAGCTCTAACACTTCTGTTTTATGAGAGAGATGATTTATCTTGGATTTTTTTCCCCCGCTGTTTTATGTGTAAATTCTATATTTTGGGGTCACTTTGCAACCCAGCTGAGCAATGACTCATGTTATACTTATGTTGACATTTTAAATTTCTC